>NW_010307963.1:0-3149 GCF_000700745.2 Antrostomus carolinensis | reverse complement strand
CAACCCAAACCATTCTATGATTCTCTGATACACCAGGTCTGAGCCACAAACCTCTGTTGCCTGAACTATTTTAAGCAGGGGGGAAATGAACATTTTCAGTCCCCAAATGTTTCAGTAGATGTTTAGCTGGAAAAAAAGAGAAATGTTTTTTAAAATTGCCAGAGGAATGAGGAAGTGAACACAGCCCCCAGCACGGCCCGACGTGAATTAACCAAAGCTCTGGGAGAACATTTGTATTGAAATAGTAACTTCCCAAAGGCAAAATCCACGTTGCTCAGCACAAGGCACAATTTTCCATGCGGATGTGTCACCTCATTTCTCTTTTAATCTAAGACACAAGTGAATTCAAAAAGGATTTTGACCTGAATTTCTTCAACTACATCAAAAAGCTGCAGGAGCTGTTAACAGCAGCACAGCCTGGACACCTCGATGGATCTCCTGAGGACATCACCAACTGCAGACAGAAAACACACTCTGAAAGGAGCTCTTACCTGGAGAAAAACCCACCGAGCACATCATCAGAGCCACCTTCACTGGTTTTTAATCTAGATTTGGATCAGATTTGAGCTCAGCTCTGTCTCTAACACCTTGCAGAAGCCCTCACAGACATCCCCACCTGATGGTGCATTTCAAAAGCCAAAGGCTCGAAGCTTATTTACCTTCAACCTTCAGAAAATCTGTCAGGGCAAAGGCTGAATCAATGTTTTACAACAAAACCTGCCACGACTAAATACACAGGGAAAAAATAACTTCCCTGGGAGGCACAGCTCTGTTGACACAGAAAGTGGGAAGCCTTTTCCAGCAGCAACTCGTTCACATCCTGTGGAAGCAGCTGGAATTGGCGGCACCGAAACCCAACGGCTCCTCAGAACCCTGAAAACAGACTTTGACAAACCAGTGGTGAGCTGGGGACGCACAGAGAACAGACCAGCCCTGTCCTCCTACTGCAAAGCTACAGCTGCTGCCACTCCTCTTAAATGTGAAGACTATATACATTAAATTTCTTGAGATTAAGGACAGGACAGTTGAGTGCATCCTCAGGAACAAACATCCCTCCAGTGAGCAAAACCAGCGGCTTGAAATCTCCAAACACAGCAATAAACCATCCCAATCTTGATACCAACCACAGGTAGGACCCATAACATTGTGTTCTGTGGGTAAAATTTCTTCTGGGGCTTCTCCAACAGCCAAAACCAGAGAAAATTGAAGTCCCAAAGATTAAAAGCTGTAGTAAAATCCAAGTGAAATGTAAAATGACACATACTGCCTTGAAAAGTCCACGGGGGAGTAAAGCAGCGCGGTGAGAAAAGCCTTACGGTGCCTCTCAAACCCAAGTTGTTCACTTGCTACCGTGGAAAATAAAAATGCAGCTTGGGTGGAGTCACCCATCAGTGAAAACACCAGGTATCAAAGCAGGAAAAACCACCTGCAAACATCTTTGTTCTGTGAAAACAAGCGCTGAGGTGAGATCCTGCTTCTGCTGGAAGCAGGTGGGTACAAAAGCCCCCGGTGACCAGGATTGAACCCAACGCAGGAACGACGTCATTTCTCCCTCTGCGAGAGGAGAATCCATCATCCTGCTGGAGAAATAACCCAGAGTCTTGCTCTCTTCTCTTCCAATTCTCACATCAGGGAAAAACTTGACCCCAGGGAAATTTGAAGGATAAAATCTCAGGGAAAAGCCACTGGTATTGAGTCTTTCTCCAGAGTAAGGAAAAGGAAAGAGAGGTGGTGGTGGTGGTGGGAACACGCCGGGCTACGGAAATGAGGCAATAACAGCGAGTCTCTTAACTCTTCAACTACAGAATCACCTCGACTGGAAAAGCCCTCTAAGCTCATCAAGTCCAACCATGAACCCAACACTGACCAGTCCCCGACTAACCCATGTCCCTCAGCACTGTGTCTACACAACTCTTCAATCCCTCCAGGGATGGGGACTCCACCACTGCCCTGGGCAACCCCTTCCAATGCCTCAGAACCCTTGCAGCAAAGAAATTCTTCCTCACATCCCATCTCAATTAACACCCAGCTCAGAGATCTGGCTTCTCTAGAACAGCCAAGCCCAGGCTGCACTCACTGGGTTGGGATCCAAAGCAGTTTGTTAGGACATTGCAGTGTCATCACCGATCGGGAGCTTCTCGAGGCCACCTGGAAGGCAGGGGATGGATTCAGCCTCTGGGCTGCTAGTGGCTCCTCAGCTCTCAAAGGGCAGGGGGGGTAAAGCCATCATTACACCCAGGTGAGGTGACAAATTTAGGTCAGCAGTGTCTCAAATGTAATTTATTCTCATTTGTGTCCCCTTTAGGAAAGGGGAAGACATCCCCGCAGCACGAGGGAGTGTCACCAGTGAGAATTAAAGCTCTTTTAATACTAAATGACATCCCTGGTGATCAAATGAGGTTTCTCTGACAAACAGAACACAGCCCTCACGTAACAAACTGATTCACCGTGCTGCAGACAGGCATTTCAGTTCACATGCCATCTCTTTTGTTCTTCCTCCCAGCATTAATTAGAGTTTAGGTTATGAAGAGGGAGATTATCAAGGCTCTGCTCCTGCTCTCGTAGCTCCTAAGAAATTTCACACCCAATTTAAAAACCCAAACAGGCTGGAAATGAGACACTTCAGCCCAGAGAGATTTGGGCAGCATCTTGCAGGCAACATGAGATAATTCTCTGGAGTGAGACCCAAGCAGTGAGGCGAATCCCTGCAGTGCCTGCTCAGCCCAACCCCGGCGTGAGGAAAAGAATGAGAATAAATAAATAAAACCATTTTCAAATCAAACCACCGACACGAGATCATCACTGAAAACAATGGGGAGGAACAACCCAAACCTTGCTGGGTGATTAAATACCCACTTTGCCACCACTATTGCTTTAATCCAACGCTTTCAGGATCAAAACAAATGTATTTAGAGAGAGGGTGAGCAGCACGCGAGGCGCCGGGGCGAGTGGAGAGGGGGATTCACACGGAGTTATTCGGAGAATAAGCGGAGACGGAGCCTCACCTTTGTTTGTACACGTAGGAAATGGGAACCTTGGTAGGAAATGGGAGTTTCTGTAGGAGATGGGAAGCTCTGGGGCAGGAATAGCCCCTTCCCAGCCCGCAGCCCTTGTCCCCCCCGTGCCACCAGCCTACCCAACGCCAAGAT
>NW_010307962.1:0-483 GCF_000700745.2 Antrostomus carolinensis | reverse complement strand
ATCCCAGGTTTGAAACAGTCATTCCCTGGCTGTGGGAAGAGAAGCTGCAGTTCCTGCAGGGATCTCCTGGAGCTGGCACATCCCACAGCTTTCAGGACCTTTCAGGAGGACTCTCAGAGCTGCTCCAGGGCAGGGCTGTGGCCCCAGGGCAGGGCTGGCTTTCCCTGCTGGCCCAGCCCAGGCACAGCCCCAGGCAGCTCCTGACATTCTCTGATTGTCTTTTGTGCAGAGCAGCCAGGGGTGCCCAGGGCTGTCGTGCAGAGCAGGGTCCTGCAGCCCAGGGCGCTGTGCTGGGGCAGGGACTTTGCTGCCTGCCAGGGACAGCTCTCAGCCAGCCCTGGCAGCTGCTCCCAGCGCTGGGGAGAAGCTCTGGGGGGAAGGAGCCACCCTGAGCAGGGCAGGGGCTGCTGCTGAGAGGGGCTGGGTGGGGCAGGGCTGCTCCCAGCTCCAGACCTGCCTGGGCACAGCTCCGGAGGACACTTC
>NW_010307961.1:0-267 GCF_000700745.2 Antrostomus carolinensis | reverse complement strand
TATACCCTAACCCTAATAACTCTAACCCTAATAACCCCAACCCAAATGACTCTAACCCTAACAACCATAACCCTAATGACCCTAACCCTAATTAGTATAACCCTAACAACTATAACCCTAATGACTGTAACCCTAACAGCCATAACCCTAATGACTCTAACCCTAACAACCCTAACCCTAATGGCCATAACCCTAACACCTATAACCCTAATGACTGTAACCCTAACAGCTACAACCCTAATGACTCTAACCCTAACACCACTAACA
>NW_010307959.1:5707-9950 GCF_000700745.2 Antrostomus carolinensis | reverse complement strand
CTCCTCTGGACCCACTCCAACAGGTCCATATGCTCTGCTCTTTAACTCTTTATCAGCTGCCTACAGAAGCTGCTTGTTTATTTTTTGCCAGCAGCTGACACCAGCCTCCCAGGTTTATAATTAACTGGCTCATCCCTTTGCTCCTCCGAACAGCAGCGCTCTGCCGGTCCTGGCGCTGCCGCAGCACCGCGCAGATACTGAAAAATTACCACCTGGGAGCCGCTTACAGCTTCAGTTACTGATGGCTTGGGAAGTGTTTAATCATCTGCATGTGATCCATGACCATCACTCTGCTCCCTCCAAATAAAGAACTGAAACGCTGACAGCACACGCCTGTGCTTTCTGTTCAGAGAACCACAGAGTCACAGAATGGTTTGGGTTGGAAGGGACCTGAAAGCTCATCCAGTCCCAACCCCCCTGCCAGCAGCAGGGACACCTTCCACTAGACCAGGTTGCTCAAAGCCTCATCCAACCTGGCCACAAACACTTCCAGGGAGGAGCAGCCACAGCTTCTCTGGCCAACTTGGGACACTGTCTCACCACCCTCACACCAAACAATTTCTTCCTCACATCTCAGCTCCATCTCCCCTCTGCCACTTTCAAGCCATCACCCCTCGTCCTGGCACTCCCTGCCCTTGGCCAAAGTCCCTCCCCAGCTTCCTGGAGCCCCTTCAGGTACTGGGAGGCCGCTATAAGATCTCCCCGGAGCCTTCTCTTCTCCAGGCTGAACAGCCCCAACTCTCTCAGCCTGTCCTAATGAGATACTCCTTTCTAATCATCCAAACTTGTCCACTCAAGTGGGCAGCAGTTCAGATTTTTTCAGGCTACTTGAACACAAAGGAGCAGGAGTGAGAGGTTTTGACCCTGTGGTCTGGAAAGGTGAGACCTTCTCCCTCTGCTCCATCCTGGTGCAGCACTGGTGGCACACGCCAGGGTACGTGGTCTCTAGGACAGGACATTGCTGTGGCATCCACTGCCGGGCAGAAGCACGACCCCAGCACTGCATCCCGTTGGGGTTCTGGCACACTGCTGGTGTTTCTGCTGACAGTCAACTAACAGATGGAAAATGTTGATTTTTCAATTTTTTATAAGTTGGTGACATCAGGGAAGAGGAAAAGGTACCAACGTGGTCAGACAGCTTTTTCTCCATGTGTTTCAAATCTGCCCATAGATGGACAACTCCTACAAAGGTCTTAAGACACCAGCATAGCTGACATTGTGCAACTTCATCCACTGCTGGGCACTCCTGGAATGTCCAGAGCATGAAAAAGTGGCTGCAGTGAGAGCAACACCAGCTTTCCAAGGGTGGTTTCCAAGGGCCAGCCATTCAGCACAAGAAGAACCAGACACTGGCCAGTAAGTGCAGGGAGTCTCAGTGCCACACTTGCCCAGGAACACCAACTTGACCCTGTGACTCTCTGAGACACCCTTGGCCAGGAGGATGTCAACCCAAAGCCACAATCAAACCGGTCAGAAATGTGCCAGAGCTGGGTTGGGTGATGATGTCTGCAAGGGAAAGCTGGGTCACTGGAGGGGGAATGTGACAAATCTGGGAAAAACCCTACCTGCTGTTGTTTAAAACAGAGGGACCAGCTCGTCAGAGAGGGACCAGCTCGTCAGAGAGGGACCAGCACTTGAGAGAGGGTCCAGCATATCAGAGAGGGACCAGCACATGAGAGAGGGACCAGCACATCAGAGCGGGTCCAGCACATCAGAGAGGGACCAGCACGTGAGAGAGGGACCAGCACATCAGAGCGGGTCCAGCACATCAGAGAGGGACCAGCATGTGAGAGAGGGTCCAGCACATCAGAGAGGGACCAGCACGTGAGAGAGGGACCAACACATCATAGAGGGACCAGCATGTAAGAGAGGGTCCAGCAGGTGAGAGAGGGTCCAGCACGTCAGAGGCCTTTCACTGACAACCTGGAAGCACCGGTCCCACGTTGCCAGGCCTTTCTTTGAAAGATGGAGTAAAACCAAGTGGGTGCTCAGACCCCAGGAAATCACAGATCAACCTGACCAGCGGGAACGGCGTCTTGCAGAAAGCAGAGAAGAAAAGCCATCAAGAGGCGAAATTAAGAGAGGAGGTCAGGAATGCATGTTCTACAGGAAGCTGACCACAGGGAAGACTGGTCAGAGAGCTGCTTGTGCTGTGTCAGAACGTCTGGGAAAAAAACAATTCGGAAAAGCACGAAATTCTGATTCCCTCCCAGTTCCCAGCGATACCCGGGAGGATGAACTGCAGAGCTCTGAGGCTGCAAACAGCCAGGTAAACACTCATCTGAGCAAAGTTCCTCTTGAAAAATTCAAAACAAAGAGAAGAACAGGGCTGACACCCAGGTTACCTCACCGAGAAGATGGTGTGAAGGTTTCCAGCTCTTTTTCAGCCTCCGAACTGGGCTGACTCAACAGGGCACAATGAAGGGTGGGGGCTGAGATCACAGAGCCTGGCACCGAGCGTGGGCTGACACCTGGAAGGGAGGTGAGCTCCCATCAGCAGTGACCAAGCCAGTGGTTCAAGACGCTGCTCCATGGTGGCGAGACACGACACCAGCACCTGCAGCCTAACAAGGGCTGTCAGCTGAGGCCACCACAGCCAGAGACACTGGGTGAAAGGGGCCTGAAAGGGAACAGGGACTGCGGCTCGATGGTGCTGCTGCTCCACCAAACTGGGAGAGGATCGCAGCCAAGCTGGGATATTAGGAAGAAATTCACTGTGAGGGTGGTGAGCCAGTGTCCCAGGTTGGGGAGAGAAGCTGTGGCTGCTCCTCCCTGGAAGTGTTTGTGGCCAGGTTGGATGAGGCTTTGAGCAACCTGGTCTAGTGGAAGGTGTCCCTGCTGCTGGCAGGGGGGTTGGGACTGGATGAGCTTTCAGGTCCCTTCCAACCCAAACCAGTCTATGATTGTATAAGCCACCCCCTACCTTCAGCAGCCACGGAACATCAGAGCTGCGCTCTCAGGAACACACCACCATCTCCCACCAGAGAAGGAAAAGCACTTTGAGAGGTCTCCTTCGAGAGGAGGCAGCAAAACCAACAAAGCAAACTGCTTCACCTCTCTGAGCAGAGCCACGCGTGGAGGATCCCGGGCATGCAGACTGCCCGGGGCTGCCAGACATGAGACCGACACAGGGGGGTTCCCTGAGACACACACACAACAATCAGCTTCTGGTCCCAGTCTGTGAAGTGCAGAGATGAATCTTCAAGGAGACCAGTGGCGAAGAGTCCTGCCCATTGAATGAAACACTCCAGACAATGGCTGGTCCTCAAATGAGGAGGTGTTGGAATGAGAACAATCAGACAGGCAGTGATGGGAATGTGACTGGTTTTGATTCAGCAATAAAGAAAAACTTCCAGTTTCATGGACACCAACTGCCTGATGAGGACGCCCTGCTCTTGGAGATGTGCTTTTGTCCTGGAAGAGGGAAACAGATCGAAAGCCAAACCTTGCAGAAAGTGTCTACAAAGCATAAAAGAACTTACATAGAAATGTGAAGATGCTACATCAAAGTCTGGGCATTACAAACTGCTGCAACCGTCTTCTGAGTAGCCAAATGGTGCATCATGATCTCAAAGGTCTTTTCCAACCAACCAATCTATGATTCTATGATCATGGAGCTGACAAGCTCCAGGAGGACTCCCAGACCAAGTGAGAGGGCCAAAGGTGGCAGATGGGCCACCATGTAGATACATGCAAAGTCATGCTTCTAGGGAAGAGCCATCTGAACATGCTACATGATGCTGCTGAACATGGACCTGGTGGGTACAGCTCCAGACAGGTCTTGGAGCTGATACTGACAGCTCTCAGGAGTCATGTTCTCTGTGCACAAGAGCAGCCAAAAAAACCAACAAACAGATCAGGCAGGAGATGGAAAACAAGGTGGGCAACGTCGTCTGGGGCTCTGCTGATCCTGCACATGCTGCCTTCAGTGCTGTGTGCAGGTCTGGTTCAGCACCTCCAGGAGGAAGTGGTGGAACTAGAGAAGGGCCAGAGAAGGGCAACTAAAGTGGTCGAAGGGATGGAGCAGCTGCCCCTCACCAAACCCCACGGCATCATAAGGAGAGGGCTCTCAAGGAGACCAGTGGCACATCAGATACAACCAGACTCAAGCAGGACTTCTTTATGCAGCAGCAATGGTGGTCTGGAGCTCGCTGCCATGGGAGGCCGTGGAGGTGGTGGTCTGGAGCTCACTGCCATGGGAGGCTGTGGAGGTGGTGGTCTGGAGCTCACTGCCATGGGAGGC
>NW_010307959.1:3385-5417 GCF_000700745.2 Antrostomus carolinensis | reverse complement strand
CAGTATGACAACACTGGATGCTGGAAGGCACAAGGGGAATGGACCTCCCAAAATGGCCAGGCACATGTGATCTCCTTAATTAATAGCATCTTGTCAGCCACTGTCAAGGAACTGAGCTGATGGACCATCAGTCTGATCCAGTGGGACATTTCACACATTCAGTCTGATCCCTCCTGGCAAGCTGATAACAATGCGAAGCTTCAGTCGCCTGTCACAGGAGATAACGGCCCCATTCCCTGATCATTTCTGTGGCTTTTCTGTGCTCCTGTGCCAGCCTGAATTCATCTTTCTTCAACACAGACTTCTAGGGTGGTGGATATTACTCCGGATGAGCTCTGAAGTGACTCGAGTAACAGCACTAATACTTCTACCCTGGTGACTGACCAAGGAACCCCTGCAGCAGAAGACAGCTCTGAAAAGATCGGCAAGGGCCACGTGCTTTCGAGGCTCAGGGAAAAAGGTAGGGAGTGACTGACCAGAGTTGTTGTTGAAATGGAAGCCGAACCAACCTCAACACCCAGGGGACCCAAAGGCCCTGGCTACAGCAGCTGAGTGGATCCTCCAGCTGTGTCCAGCGAGCGGATCCAACGGCTGCACCAGTGGAGCAGGTCAGGCAGCTCTGTAACTTCAGTAATAACAGAATCACAGAATCGTAGCGGTTGGAAAAGACCTTTAAGATCATTGAACCCAACCATAAACCCAACACTGCCAATTCCACCTCTAAACCATGTCCCTCAGCACCTTGTCTGCCTGTCTGTTAAATCCCACCAGGGAAGGTGAGTATCTAAAAGCAGCTGGAATATCTAAAAGCAGCTGGTCTGAGTACGGGACCGTGACCTGCCTTCAGCATGTCTGGCTGAAGCACGGGAAAACTTCCTCCTCAAGGAGATGCCACCTGTGTGGAGATCAATGGTACATCCACAGAGTCCCCAGCAGGGCTGGCACCGTGCTGGGACAAACAAAATGTTCCCAGCTAAGTCACGCTCTGGGAAAAAGAGAACAGGAACCCTGTCCCCTGGCAAGGATGGGATCCTCTAATGGCAACGGGCACCCGCAGCTGTGACAATGCAGGGTTTGATTGTTGAAGGAGGATAAAGGCATGATCCTCACAGCTTCAGCAAGGGTGCTGTGGTCCATTCTGGACACTTCATTACCCAAATGATGTTAACCAGAGAGAACCAGCTTTGAGAAATGCACAGTATTGTCAGAAAATTGGAAGGGCTGAGTTCTGAGGAAAGATGGAAAGAAGGACGCACGACGTGGCATCTGTCCGGACCTTTGCTAGGCGGGATCTGTCTGTACCTGACAATGACTCACCTGCATCACACACGTTCCCAGGAATAAGAAGTTACTGAGAGGAACATCAGCTCTGAAGCCCGAATTAAGTTCGTTCTGCTCCAGAGCTCCACTATGGCCACCCCCCAGGAGAACAATGGGTCCATCAGCCGGGAAATGCGCACACCAGACGCAGGGGGTGTTGGGGGTAAATCTTCACTGACAGGAACGAACCCCTACGTCACTGCAGAGAGCAGAGCTCCCTGGATTCCCGATTGCCAGCTTCACCCTCTCAGCATCCCAAAGCACTCACCCTGGAGAAAGCTGCAAGTTATCCAGATCCTAAGATGCTCCTCCTGAGAACCTGAGCTCTAAACTCTTTCCTGGAGAAAGCTGCAAGTTATCCAGATCCTAAGATGCTCCTCCTCAGAACCTGAGCTCTAAACTCTTTCACACCCGTCCCAGGCAATCTCACTCTCTGGGCATAGGATGTGCTGGTGCAGAAATCTTTTGAGATGGGATTTCACTAAAATCCATGGCTGTGGTTACCCAGGGGATCTTCTGTGCCTGCACTGAGATCTGCAATGAGCTGTCTGCCTCCGAGCCGGGCGATGGAATTAAATATCCACACACCAGAGCTACTGTCCTCATCGGCCCTGCTTCCATGTGCTGAGCAAGATGGACTCACAGAACCACAGAATCAGAGTGCTTGGAAAAGACCTTTAAGATCATCGAGTCTAAACACTGCCAATCCCAC
>NW_010307959.1:778-3200 GCF_000700745.2 Antrostomus carolinensis | reverse complement strand
CCTTGGTTGAACAGACCCACCCCCACCTCTCTCCACCCTCCTCCAAGGGACTTGCACAGAGCCACAAGGTCTCCCCTCAGCCTCCTTTTCTCCAGGCTCAACACCCCCAGTTCCCTCAGTCACAAGGGAACTCAGCACACTTGTGCTCCAGACCCTTCCCCAGCTCCGTTCCCTTCTCTGGACACGCTCCAGCACCTCCATGTCCTTCTTGGACTCAGGGGCCCAACACTGAACCCAGCACTCCAGCTGCAGCCTCACCAGGACTCCTTAAGCCTCAAACCCTTTCCCAGCTCGTGAATCACGTTGATCAGTCCCTGTCAGAGTTCTGCTCAGTCACGTCAGGTCCCCCCCGTGGTGTGAACGTCTGACCTGCACAAAGGGATGTCCCAGTGTTCTGCCAAAGCTGCAGCCAGAAGGTGCAAGTTCACCTAACGCTGGAAGTTTGTCCTTCACAGGCACAAAATCCCTCTGCCACATCCTACACAACCAGCTCACGGTGACACAATTAGCTGGGAGAAACCCAAGTCCTGTGCTGAATTACACTTTTCCAGGGTAATTTCCTCCCCTGTATCCTACATTCTTCGCTCGCAGCTGCGTCTGCTGGAACATGGCTGCTCCAGCAGGAACACCAGGTCCCTCTGCAGCAGACACGTCCCTGTCAGCTCTTCCCCCACTGTTTGTGACACCGGCGATCCTACAAACACGGGGGTTTTGTCTCTATTTCGAAACACCCATAGAAGGGTTGATCTGTGACAAAAATTGTCACGAAACCCTGCTGGTGATGGCCCCCCACCCCGGTACCTTCTCCTCAGCAGCTGCCCTCTGAGATGTGCCCCTGCACGACTGCGCAACGCTCCCAAGCCCTGTTCCTTCCGCTAATTCCCTTTATTGTGAGGTTATTTGTGCACAAGCCACGTGGTTATTGAGGAAATCAAAACACACTATGTAAACAAAGACAGCAGGCTTCTTTCTACCATTGATGGAACCTCCCTGCATGATATTAATTGTATTTTCATTCCCTAATTCTTTGTTGATTGTGCTCCAAATTAATTGCTTCATTATTTTACCCAGCATTGATGGGGAGCTAAACAAGCTGGAGTTTCCTAAATCACCTATTTCACACCCTCAGAATATTAGAACAGCAACAGCCCTCTACCAGCTCCTGGAAACTTCAGAGATGAGCAAGGTTTTGAGGTATGAAGATCAGCGTTCAGACAACTCCCCAGCTCGGCTCTTTTCGACACTCGGGTATCTGGTATTCAAGCCTGTTAATTTAAGGATGTTTATTTTTAGCAAATACTATCTCACTTTCTCCTTGGTTACAGCTGGGAAACTTTCTGTTCCAAGCACATCATATGGAGAGATACATCCTCCTGATTTGTTCCAAACTCAGAACGGAACATTTCTGCCCCCTGTATTTTTTTTTTTTTCACCAGAATATACAAATTTTATCATTTACATCTAGAAATGGATCTCTACCAGCCTTCTTTTTTTATTTCTAATGCTCTAAAATTTCTTATTATCTTTACATATTGGCCTCTGATATTTCCTTTGGCTCCTCTTCCCAACCTCCTACACGCTTTAGCTCAAATTAACCACATTTCCTTCTCCCTTACTTGCTAACCTTTCCAGCATGGAGGGGACACGTGTGCCTGTGACACCTCACTGCTCCTGCACAATCTCACTCAAGTCTTGCCCAGCAGATTTCTCCCCCCCCCAATATTTAGACTGTGTTTAGCAGCATGTCCTCAAATAACCCTCAAGATTTTGCTAATTACATACAATTTATGTTCCCAAATATTAAAATCTCTGAGGGTCAGGAAAATGGCACCGTCCCCTCCCCAGGAGAGGCTCACACTTGTATGAAGACAGGCTGAAAGAGTTGGGGCTGTTCAGCCTGGAGAAGAGAAGGCTCCGGGGAGACCGTAGAGCAGCCTTCCAATACCTGAAGGGGCTACAAGAAAGCTGGGGAAGGACTTTTCATAAGGGCAGTTAATGACAGAACAAGGGGAAATGGGTTTAAGCTGAAAGAGGGGAGGTTTAGATGAGATATTAGGAAGAAGTTCTTCACTGTGAGGGTGGTCAGACACTGGAACAGGTTGCCCAAGGAAGCTGTGGCTGCTCCTCCCTGGAAGTGTTCTCGGCCAGGCTGGATGAGGCTTTGAGCAACCTGGTCTAGTGGAAGGTGTCCCTGCTGCTGGCAGGGGGGTTGGGACTGGATGAGCTTTCAGGTCCCTTCCAACCCAAACCATTCTATGATTCTACAACACGCTCTGCACACGACAAGCCCGGCCAGAGCCTGGCCACCAGATCTGCTGCTCCACCAGCACATTTTTATTGGAGCCATCAATTATTATTTTAATCTGTCTGATGAAATGGACACTGGGTGACACCAACTCACAGCAGCAGCATTTCACTGGAG
>NW_010307959.1:0-706 GCF_000700745.2 Antrostomus carolinensis | reverse complement strand
AACCTCCGCCGCAGCAGGTTTGCTCCTTACCCAGAAGGGAAGGTGACTGGTGGGATCCCACCAGCACCCAGGCAGACACGTCCCAGAAGTTTCTCACCACCCAACACACCCCAGCGTTTGGCAGCGAGATCCCAGGCCCATTGTTAACTGCAATTTTCTTTTCTTTTAACCATGTTTTTGTAGAGCTGGATGATACAGACCTAAATAGTTAAAATATCCACAGACTTCGTAGAATCACACAACCATTTTGGTTGGAAAAGCCCTTTAAGCTCATCGAGTCCAACTGTAACCCTCACACTGACAAGTCCCCTATGACTAACCCATGTCCCTCAGCACTGTGTCTACACGACTCTTCAATCCCTCCAGGGTGTATTTGTACCACACGCCCAGCGCGTGTGAGGAATGAAGTGTCTGTACAAACTTTGGCCACATCACTAGTTACAGGCTCCTCAATGTGAAAAATCAAGGATCTAAAACCTGCCAGGTTCAAAGGCAGACACAAGGCCAGACACGAGGGACTGTGCTCCTGCATCCTGGTCAAAGTCAGATTTTCATGCCCCGATAGCTCTGATCTGGTCCTGAGCTGCGGCACTTTCACAGCCTGGCACTGTCCTGCTGGCTCCAGCGAGCCGGGTGAGCACCGACCGCACGACAGACTCATTGTCTGCAGGTACTGCCAAGTGCCGGGTCCTGCACCTGGGTCACA
>NW_010307958.1:0-1006 GCF_000700745.2 Antrostomus carolinensis | reverse complement strand
CATCACCTCACACTGTGACGTCATCACCTCATACTGTGACGTCATCACCAACCCACTCTGTGACATCATCACCCCGTGCTGTGACATCATCATCACCTCACACCATGACGTCATCCCCTCACACTGTGACAGCATCATCACCCCGCACCGTGACATCATCAACCCACTCTGTGACATCATCAACCCCCACTGTGACATCATCAACCCCCACTGTGACGTCATCGCCTCGCACTGTGACATCACCATCGTGTACGGTGACATCATCAGCTCTCCCTCTGTGACGTCATCACCTCCCGCCATGATGTCATCCGGCAGCGACATCGCCACCTCATGGCATGACGTCATCACCGCTTTACACTGTGACGTCATCACCTCGCGCCGTGACATCATCGCCCCTCACTTTATGATGTCATCACCGTGACATCACCATCATGCACTGTGACATCATCACCTGGCGCTGTGACATCATCACCTGGCGCTGCGACATCACAGCCTCACACTGTGACATCACCATCTTGTCCTGTGATGTCATCACCTCGCACCATGATGTCACCATCTTGCCCCTTGACGTCATCATCTCGCACTCTGTGACGTCATCATCTCGCACTCTGTGACGTCATCACCTCACACCATGAAGTCATCAGCGCCTCACGCCGTGACATCATCAACCTCCACTGTGACATCATCACCTCACGCTGTGACATCATCGCTTTGCACTGTGACATCATCAGCTCTCCCTCTGTGACGTCATCTGTGCCGTCATCCCCTCCCACCATAATGTCATCTGGCAGTGACATCATCACCTCATGGCGTGACGTCATCACCGCCTTGCACTGTGACGTCATCATGCCTCACTTTATGATGTCATCACCGCCTCGCACCATGACATCACCATCACACACTGTGACGTCATCACCACAGCACTCTGTGACATCAGCACCTGGCGCTGTGATGTCATCACCTCGCATCGTGATGTCACTGCCCCGCACTGTGACATCACCTCTCA
>NW_010307957.1:0-743 GCF_000700745.2 Antrostomus carolinensis | reverse complement strand
CCCATCTCCCCCTAAATTGGCTTTGCTGGACGTGAGCCTGCAGGTGCTCCTTCTTCCAGCGGATGCTGAGTCGGCAGGAGTTGAGGGTCCTGAGCATCTGGCAGTGAGGTAGCAGCCTCTGCTCCAAAGGCTTTGGCGTCACCCCTTTGCTGGCTCGTTAGCGCTGTGGACTTAATGACAGCTCCTTTTTCTGCTCTGCATGGTAATCAAGCAGTAATGTACTCTCTCCGGGTCCCTCAGCAGACACCATGTGATCCTCCGTGGCAGAGCTGGAAATGAAGATGGTCTCCAAGCTATTAACACTTCAAATTGCTCATTAAGAGCCCGGCAGAAGGGCAGCATGTCAGATATTATTTCTGGTCCCCATTAAGCACCGTTGGTGTTCTAAATTATCAGATCAAACTAACTCAGTCTGACATCGAGGGAATCAAACATCAGGTCTCATGAAGGTGAGATCGATAGAATTCAACCATCCGTACATCTCGCCTCGCTGGAGCCCATCATCAGAGACTCCCAGCATCAATCAGACACGCACAGTTATTTTGGCCAGGAGAGAAAAATGTTTCTTTGCCTGGACAAGACTCTGTGCTTAGATCTTTTTTTCTTCTAATTGTTCAACCCATTTTTTGCCTCCTTACTCTTTAGTCACTGCTGCTGCTTTGAGCAGAGCAATCGTGGAAGCAACGCAGTCCAACCATTGCTGTGTAGGTTGGACATGCTGTGGTGGTTTGGGTGGATTCACC
>NW_010307956.1:1812-2188 GCF_000700745.2 Antrostomus carolinensis | reverse complement strand
GGTACAGGTGCTAAAAATATCTCCTGGACCCAATTTCCCCCAAATGAAGGATGCTGGGGGTTAATCCTGGGGGTGTTTTGAGGGGTTTCAAGCTGATTTTGGATTCTCTGATGTCTAATACGGGGTTGAGCCAGCACATTCTTAGCGAAAGGAAAAAAAGTGGGGGTTTATTTTACATTTTTCCCCTTTTTCCTGCTGTTTTCAGGCTGGGGTGGGCAGTCAGGGTGGGAGATGGCTGAAAAAAAACCCCACAAACCTCCTCATTTCCTCAGGAAATGGAGTGAAAGCCTTGGCTGAAAGCTGGGACACCAGGAATTTGGTGCTTTGGAGCTGTGGAGGCATCATGGACACCCCCCCCTTCTCCTCCTGGGGGCAG
>NW_010307956.1:0-1685 GCF_000700745.2 Antrostomus carolinensis | reverse complement strand
AAACTTTGCCGTTAGAGCTTTCCCCCCCCCCCCCCCCGCAGTTTGCAGGCACCCGGGGGAGATTTTTGGGGCTGGAAATGGAGTTTTTTTGCACAACTGAGAAGGGAAACCTGCCTTTAAAAAAAATTAATAATAATAATAATTAACTTTTTCTTGCCCAGGTGGGTTTTGTAGTTAATTAAACCCAGGCTGTGGTTTGGGATCAGGGGGGAGTGGATGGGATTTGATATGAATTGTGCAAGGGGAGGAGGTTTGGGAAGGTTGTTATTGGTGATGAGGCTGAGAACTGACGCTTTCATTGCGTGCACCTTCCTACCAGGGGAAACTGAGGCACGGCTGTGCTGGGTTCTGAGCACCTCAGTGTCCCTTTGGGGCTGATGGCAGCAGGATGGGGACATTTGGGTGGGTGCAGACCCTCACCCTGCGCTGTGTCAGGGGTGAAGGGATGTGACTGGTGCCACTCAGTCCATCGGTGGCGGGGGTCAGGATGGATTTTGGGGTGTTTACCCCCTTGGTGGCAGACAGAGGGTTGTTTTCCCTGGCAGGAGACAATCCGGCTGGGTGGCAGGGCCGTGCCAGCGGGGAAGGAAACGGTGGCGGCACGTTAAGGGCTGGCTGCCAACCTGTGATGTTTCCCCTTGTTTTTCTGCCTGGGGACGAGATAAGAGCTGGGCACGGGCGCAAGATAACGCCCGAGGGGAGAAGAAGCTGGGAGAGATCCTGTCATCAGCCTAAATTCAAGGTGCCGTCACCTTTGGGTGCTCAGAGGGACCCCACGGGGTGTTTCGGGTGCGCACGGCTCGCAGACGGGGCGGGGAGGGGGGGCCAGCCGGTAGTTTCGGGGGGGACTTTTTTCTGCTACCAGCCTTTCCCAGATCCCTGGCACGGGGCAGGGGGGTCCCTCACCCCATTTTGGGGCTGGGAGGTGGTGGAGGAGGAACCGGCTTTATTCCAGGCTGAAGGGGAGATTGCACAACCCGGCCCCGGGGGGGAAAGCGATGGTTTGGGCTTCGCTCAGCTTTTGGCTCCAACCCTCTTTGCTTTCCATAACCTTCCTCCAGCGTTTGTTTAGCGCTTTACTACCCCGGAGCCATTTGGGATTTAGCTCCCCGGAGGAGGAGGTGGCTTTAGAGGGTGTGTAGTCCTTCCTCACCCTCTTTCCTCCTCCTCTTCCTCGACCCCGAATCACTGGGCACCCCTGTTTGCCCATCTCCCCGTGCAGATGTCGACCTACAAGCGGGCGACGTTGGACGACGAAGACCCCTTGGACTCCATCAGCGAAGGTGATGGGTATCCCAACGGCTTCCAGGTAGGGCTTCACGTGTAGGGTTTTTTTTGGGGGGAAAAAAGGAGGATTTGAGGTTCTGGCAAGCAGCAGGGTGGGTTGTAAGAGGGTTTTCCACCTGGGAGCAGACTTTCCATGGAGCAAAGTCCAGTGTGGGCAGAGCTGTGTTGGCTCCCGCTGCCCTTTGCTCCCCTCCCGGCACTCAGGGCCAGATCCTGGCTCGGCTGTTTACAACACCCCAGCACCTCGTTTTTCCCCTGACCAAACCCCTTCCCAGTGTGAAACAATTATCATGGCACTGGGAATTTTGTCGCTGCACAAAAGGGGATTAGGATAATTCCTCCCTGAGCAGCGGGAAAGCAGCTTAAAAAGGGCTGAGGGTGGTGAGGAACCCCCCCCC
>NW_010307955.1:0-2296 GCF_000700745.2 Antrostomus carolinensis | reverse complement strand
TTCACTGTGAGCTACAGACACCATCTCATAAGCAACCTCCAGCTCCTTTGGGTGAGTTGGCCAAGTTCAAACATCCCTTGGAGTTCAAGTTTCCCTTGGATGGAAATGCCAGTGATAAGCTCTCCCCACCACCCATTCCCAGGAGCACCATCAATTCCCAGGCACTAGCACACTGGGCTGTGGGGTCTGCCTGAGCCCTCAGGCAGGTGAGAGCAGCCTGGGGAGAAGGCACAGCCCAGCCCTCATCATCTCCCAGAGGGACCCAAGCACCTGCACTAAATGCTCTGCCCAAAGGACAGAATTAAGGACCTGCAGAGATAAAAGTCAAGCTTGCAGTTCAAAGACAGCAGAGATTTTTTTTTCCAGGAGCACTCACAGATCTGCTGTGTAAGCAGACAGGTAACTACACAGATTTCTGCATGCACAATTATGCACATGCTCGAGATCTGACTCAGCACAGAAATTAAACTCCACACTGGGGGAGGTGTCTCTCTTGCCCACTAACCCATGCTACCAGTAGGTCCTTAAAAAAAAAATAATAAAATACTCACACTTCCTGCTAGCTGTCCAAAAAGCTTTTTAAAGCTGGGTTCAATGTCATCTTCACTGATCTCTGTCTAGAAGGGAGAAACAGAAAATATGGAAAGGAGGAACTTTTGTGCCTGAGAAGGACTTAATGCATTTCTTTGCCCCTAGTAAAACACAATTTAAATGGCAGAGTGGAAGGTACAGAGTACTTCTACTTTGATTTTAATCAGTTTTATTTTCAGGGGTGCCTTAAAATGCTGGTGTTGCAAAATTAAGAACTTTTGCAATGGCTTTTACTAAAAAAAAAAAAAAAAAAAAAAGCTGTCTTAATTTAAAGAAAAAGCAAAACATAAGTTCTCACCTTGAAAAAGAAAAAAAAAATCACGTAAGAGTGGTAGATGCATTAGTATGCAAAACATCTCTAGCTAGCAAGACTAAACATATGGTGAGTCACTACTTACTCATGGAAACATCTAATGCAAAAACAGCTCTATGGCTAAAGGGCTGCACTCTGGGATTCCTGGATAGCAAAGGGAATTTTCCAAGGCTCCAGTTACCTCTTCAGAGAGTGCCTGATCTCTACCTGGGAAGCCTAAGCTCACCACTCTGGATAAGGGACAACACATGTTTCCATTATTGCTTATGATGTTTCCATTTGCTGGACATTCACCTATGGATACTGAAAGATCTGTTTCAAAAGTGGGGCAACAGTTCTTGACAATGCCTATAGAAAAACGTGGCCCTGCGCAGTGAACAGGCACTCCAAACCCACTCATTTATGACAAAATTATCTCCATTTAAAACATTGAAGTTAAGATATACCTCTTCAAAATTGGCCTCAATTTCATCATCTATAACCCTAGAAAGATAAAGAAATCAATATTAAAAACAAAACAAGTCACTTTTCTGATGCCCTTCCTTCATGTTCCAGTTAGAGAGAGATTCTTTAAATTATGGGAATAACAATGAGTGTTCAAAAGTTAGTGGATTAATCAATGACAGACACTGCATACCACCAGTGAAAGCAGTACTTTGCCAGCTGTGGCAACAAGAGTTTCAAAACACATTACAAACTGTGCAACGTCCTGCAGAGCTACAGACAGGATTTTGGGTCAGACATAACCCTTTGGGTCACTTAGTCCCATTGCCTACAGACCTCAGCCCAGGGCCAGGCTCTCGGGTGCAAATCAAACTTCTGTCTAGTAATTTTACATTTTTTCTTTTTTTTCCTTTAAAACAGTGAAAGTGAGAGACTTAAAATCATTGAGACGTGGCAGAGTGGGAAGAGAAGTGTTTCACACTGTCCCCCAGCTGCTGTGGGAGTATCACACCTTCAGATGGTGCATAAGTGCTGCTATGGGCCCATCAAAAGCTGAATGTGTCTTCACCCAACTGATGTCCCAGTATTCTCAGCGCTACAGAAATACACAACAAAAGATTACAGAATAGGATAAAGGTTTTTGCTTGTTTGGAATGAGGGAACACAATATGAAAGATCCCACACCCCTTCCCAAGGCCTTAGCCTAGCTGCTCTTTCAGATGCGACATGTCTAAATTTTTTCCTGGCTTCACAGCTAATGGTTTGGTTTGAGCCAGTTCCATTGAAACCCATTTTATCAAAGTTATCATTTGGTTGAGCAAGTATCTTGCTTTTTTTTCCAGCCTGATCTCAAAGGTGTGAAATCATTTGTTGTGATCAGCGTGTTGCCAGACAGCTGAAAGCACATGTATTTCTGTCTCCCAAACGGAGAGCCCAGCCTGCTGCTCT
>NW_010307954.1:0-427 GCF_000700745.2 Antrostomus carolinensis | reverse complement strand
TCCCACGGAGCGGGGGCAGAAACACTCGTGGGGATTTTCACTTCACATCCC
Organism: Antrostomus carolinensis; assembly: GCF_000700745.2. NCBI lineage: Eukaryota > Metazoa > Chordata > Aves > Caprimulgiformes > Caprimulgidae > Antrostomus > Antrostomus carolinensis. Next base: position 376 of record NW_010307954.1, on the reverse strand, counting down.
TGGACACACTGAATCAAATCAGGCTCAGCATTGCTGGAGTTGAATTTATTCCTCCTGTATTTTTTTACCCTCGAAGTCCCACGGAGCGGGGGCAGAAACACTCGTGGGGATTTTCACTTCACATCCCTGGACACACTGAATCAAATCAGGCTCAGCATTGCTGGAGTTGAATTTATTCCTCCTGTATTTTTTTACCCTCGAAGGAGCACAGGATTAATCCCACAGCCCCCCACCCTAACCAAGGCAATATGTGCCACCCAGTACAACCCAAAACTTACTGTACCCCTCACTGCCACCTCAGCTCAGCACAAGGGTATGTCTCAGGAGAAAACCAGCACCGGGATTTCTTCTGGCTGGGCCTGATACCATTACCCCC
>NW_010307953.1:0-15405 GCF_000700745.2 Antrostomus carolinensis | reverse complement strand
TCCAACCCAAGCCATTCTATGGTTCTATGAACAGAAGCCGTTACCTGTCACACAGATTGTATGAGAAAAGTGTGGAAAAAATCCCAAGCACAAGGCAAAACCAGAGGCTTAGAAAGCTGCATCTTTCTGTCTCTCCTGAACTTTATTGCTACCACAGGAAATACTGTCCTGGACCACCTCTCTCCCCATCCCAGGGACAAGCATGTGATTTGACAGGTAAAACAGATACAGATGGACAGCCCCAAGCACAGAAAACTGCCCTAGTGTGATCTCAACCTGTCACTGGGATGTGATTTGAGCAAGGGCCACAGACACAGATGGGCATCATTCAGCAGCAGGGCTTTCTCCCTCCCAGGGACCAGAACAGTGACATAGGCTTTCTCCTGCTGACAGCCGGGACAAAAATCTTTCATCGTCTGTGTGATTCAGGAGGAGTTTTATTATTCCTGAAACACGGTATTCTGGACACTGTGTAATCAAAGAGCTGGAGAGATTAGAAAAACCTTGTTAACATACCTTGTTTCATAAGCTAAGGGGACGATCAGAAAATAAAAGAGCAAAACACTCAGTTACAGGAAAAATGGCTCAATAACCAGGCTCAGTGAAAGCTTTCATACTCCGGAACAACATCTTCTGTCCATCAGGGAGGCTGGGCACCACCAGAACTTGATTAAACCTTCAATTTCCATATAGGAGCCTGAGAACTGCCTGACCAGGTCAAAAGAGCAGCCGCAGCCATCAGGGTTCAGTCTCAACAGCAGCAGAACCAGATGATTCATGAGCAGGATGCAGGAATTAAACTCTCCTGAAAGGAACACGTCTTCCTCACTCCACCAGTTTCTAGTTTATTAATTAGCTCTTATTCACTATTAATTATAAATGTTATCCTTTCTAATATAATTATCATATCATTACCTGTATCTAATATAAAGTATTTAACCAAGTGGTGAGTGCATTCCCTCAGGTGTGAGGGTTGCCCACTAAAATCCAAAAGGAGACATGTGAGAGAAGAGATCAGTCAAATCTGATCCTGCTCCTCATCTCCAGAAAACAGGATTCCTCCCTCAGAGGAAAACTCCCTTGGGAAGAGGCACCAACCCCAAACTTGTTTCTTTGATGCATTTCAAGGGCACAGCCCTTCAGCCCATACTCAAATGCATTTGCCTTATCCAACATCTGTAGGTTATGGCAGAAATCTGTGACCCAGGAAACTCCCAGAGCAGTAGGTCACACGGTCAGGCTCCCACAACAGCACGGACTATCAGCTTTTCTTAAAAACCCCTCTCGCAAACCTCGTCATTTTTTGGCTGTCGTACACAGCCTGAAAATGTCCAAATTGATCCTCCTTTGGAATCTGCTCTAACCATTCACCTCCCAATGGCAAAATTACATGTTTAAATGGACCATAACTCTGCCCTGCGCTTGGTTTCTCATTTCACCTGTTTCCAGAAGATTGGAAAAAGTCTTATTTCTCTTTCCTCCTTCCCAACACAAGGGTGCTTTCACCTCATTCTCGACAATCATGAGATCTAGCAAGAGACTGGAAGGTTGTTCAAGACATCCAATTCAGTTACAAGTCAGGGCTGTCACCCTTCTCTGCACCACCTGCAATATTCACCATTTCCTCTCAAAAACAAAGGCACCAGAACAGCCCAAACGATTTGAGAGGTATCGCCACCAAATCCACAGAGATGAAACTACTTTCTTGATCTGGCTGGTCAACCCTTCTCCTTCACACATCTGAGGTCAAAATTGGTCTTGCAGCCCCATCACGAAGTGGGAAATCACTGTGCTGCCTTTCTGCTCCCCTTCCCAACCTCTCCACAGCTCTGCCTGAGCTCTCCTCTGCTCTCTGGCCGATCTCCAGCCCGTACGCGGCTGCCGAGCTGACTGCAGGCAGCTATTCCTGCCCCGCTCTGGATAACCCTCGCGCTGGCTGTGGAAGGAAGCAAGCCCACAGGAACGGCTGGCACAGACGCTGCCAAATGGACTGGAGAGGTAAGTCTCACTTCCTCTGCTTCACCCTGTGTTTGGTTAAACACAAAGACCTCTTGTGTGGGCCCCGAGCACCCAGCGATCCTGGCTGCCCTGTCCAACAGCCTCAGCTTTGTTTATCGCTCCGCCAGTATTTGTCCCATGCAAAAGTTTTATCTGCAGCAATTTGATACTCGCTGCCATATCAGATGCAAACACTGAATAATGTTTGACCTGCAACTGATCTCAGCAGAACAATTCTGGGAAGTCCTCCCTTGATAGTTGGCTTTGTCACCAGCCATTTAGCTACGCTATCGTTCATCCCAGACGTTGCTCATCCACACTTCGTTGGGATATTCCTTTCAACGCCATGTGTCATGAAATCAAACGTTTTCTAAAAATCTATTATATCTAGGCTGCTACATTTAATCAACCAAACTTCTAATTACCAAGAATAAAACTGGTTTTACAAGAGCACTGTCAAATAGCATCTTCTACACTCCTATCCTTTAATTATCCACGAAGTGAATCCACTTCCTATTGTTTCAACCAGGTCTGATGTCAGGCCCACCAGCCCATCATGAGCTGCACCATCACCCTTCTCTGTGTGAACTACTGGTGTGAGCCCACAAATTTGGCATTTCTGACTCACACACACTTGGTTAACATCTTGAGATTCCTAGGAGCAAGTTAACAAGACTATCATCAGAGGGAACTTCTACTTCCTGTTCTTCCCCATCCAGAAATTTTAGAGGATTCAAGAAGTGTTGCTTCTGGAGAGGTCTAAGGTGAAAGGAACAGAGCTGGCACCAGTCCACAGCGCTGTAAACAGCGGCTCACCTCCCTCACCCTCGTACCAGCCACGCTTCCCAGAGATGTTCTGGCTCAGCTACTCACCAGGCAGGGAGGCAACTCCACTCCTGAGCACTTCTGGGTTCACATCCTTGACGATGGCAGGTGCAGATCGACCACCCCAGGCACTCCCAGAAACTGGGGATGTCGGGGGAGTAAGAGCTGTTGAGGTTTCCTCCAGGGCACTGACTTTACTCACTGGTTTCAACACATCTGTGCCAGTTGCTTCTTTTCTTGTCTCTGCCCCTTCTGACACCATCCCTGAAAGAGAAGCAGCATCAGAAGCTTGGGCAGAGCTCCACCCAAAAGGTCCTGGGTAAGTACCCAATCGGGGAGGGACGTGCCCCCAGCGCCAGCACCCCTCCACTCCTCGTACCAGCAGCATTCGCGTTCCAAAGCTTGTTATAAAACAGTAATACTACTGTAATGCCAAAAAAATAAGTTTGCAAGTTACAAAACAATCAATTCAGGTCAGGATTACTGCAGTCAAAGTCATTTTTAAAGGGAACGTATCAAGCAGCCCGTGTCTGCTCACAGCCTGGAAGCCTGGCGCGGTGCAAGTCCCGGGCCAAACTCCAGCAGCCTGAGCACACTGAAGTGATAACCCAGCCCCTGACAGGGCGAGCTGCTCCATCAGGACAGAATTACTCCCCCAGCACCACTTTCAGATTAGTTCCTGAAATATGAAGTCAACTCAAGGCTGACGAATCAGCTGGAAATTAGCCAAAGCAACCTTGTTCTGCTCATCCAGATTTGTTTTAATTAACAGCTAATGTGAAAGCCAAAAACCTATTTTAAAAAGCTGAAGAATAGGATGGTTACACCAATCAGCTCTGTTTGGGAACGGAAGAAAATGCTTCCTTTGCCTGACACCCCAGCTCTAAAGTACAAAGGATGAGAATCATTTAATTCTAAAATTAAATATCTTAACTACTACATGGGAACTAATGCTAGCTTTACCAAGTTTTAATTTTCATGTAAAAATAGCTGGAGAGAAGAAAAAAAAATAAATCTACCTACTGTGTAAGAAGTATTATTCCCCATTTCCCAGTATTACAAAAATTGGAAACCAACAAGATGTCTTCAACGATAGATCTTTAGCATCCTAAGCACAGCTAGGCCATCCCACCACTGGGCACAAAAATATCCTAGAGAAAAGGCTACTCTGCGCCGCAGACCCCGGTACTTCAGCATCTACCGACAAAAAACCTGCCTCTCTTTAGGAAAATAAGAGAGCGGGGTATTTATTCGCTTCCTATGAAGTCAGACGTTTTAATTGCTATTTAAAATTTACTTCAACCATCCTACCTTCCTGCTGCATCAACAACGCTGACAATTGACTCAGTTTATTTACTAACAGATTCCAATAGTTCATTAAAGAGCAGGACCAGGAACAAAGCAGTCCTTGAAGTGGCTTTCAGTACAAGTTTTAGCAGTGTAGGAGATTTACAGGTTGAGGCTCAGCCCAAACTGCTTTTAAAATTGCTAAAGTGGGTGAGAGAAGCGCCCTGAGCAGCGTGGCTCACTGCACAAAATTATCCAACACCCCATCCTGGGGTGGGGGAACCAGGAGGGGCTCCAGAGCTCTGCACCAGGAGGCCAGGTGGAGTAGCTGCTCATTACTCTTTGGTAACACCCCTCTTGAGAGAGTACCCCTGGGACCCAGCCTGGCATCTGCTGCATCTGACCACGGAAGCTGCTGCGATGGCTTCAGGGCTCTGGGCAGTTCTGGGACACATCAGAGCTCAGTCCTGTTCCCAGTGCCACCTCAGCCTCCACCTTCCAGCGACGGAGCAGGTCACTTGCTTTGGACAATGCTGCCAGACCCTCCTGAAGCAGCATTTTAGAGGGGCACTGCTCCCTGTACATGGGGTATCTCGAAGACCACCAAGCCATGTAAGTCATGCTCCAATAGTTCCACATTAAAGGGTGAGACTTTCTAGGAGAACATCATCTCAAGGAGCTCTAGGGCCTGACAATAAGCAGAACCACAGAGTTTGCAGTAAAGGAATCTGCGTTCCATGAAGAAAGCCTGCCAAGGGGACCAAAAGGTGGCAGTTAAAGAAGACAAGAAAGGGAATATTGGAGCTACCACAGCAGGGCAAGAGACAGACATAAGTGTACTTGACAGCCCTGTCTGGGATACCTCTTAGGAATAAGACAGGAGCTCCTGAAAGCTCTCCTGAAAGAAGAGAGAAGCATTTTGCTCAGCCCACCACACACAGTCCTGGTACTGGGGTTTTTCCATCCCAGGGAAACCTCCCTGGAGTTGTGCAGCCTCCAGGCTACGTATATCTTGCCCAAAGAAACCTCTTCCCTGAGCTTCACGGGCTGGGTTCAGACCCACAGACCCCACCTCTCTCCCAACAGGCCCAAGCACACGGCTGGTTATTTGCAATCCAGGGTGGAGGCACTTACTGAAGCGGAAATTGTAGAATGCGGAGGATTACATCAAAAAGCAAATTGAGAACTGGGACATCTGAATTTGCCGTGTTTGCAGGTTCCACCTTTCCCCCAGGTTAAGGAAGTGGCAGAGAAGGATTTGCTTGTGTGCATTTCAAAGACACATTAGCATTTTCCCTGCAAACTGCCCCTGCACCAGTATCATCTACACTAACATCCCACAGTAACAGGGAGCAGGAACCCAACGCCCCAGCAGGTGCTGCTGAATATGCCCCACTGAGGCTTTTCAGCCAATTTCTTGAATATCAAGCTATTTTCCACCCCCAAAATACAGGAAATTCTTTCCAGAGCTGCAACATTTCAAAATTCACTTCCACTTAAAGTTAATTAGGGAAAAACAGCAATCTGATTTTCTGTCAATAGAACCAGCGTAAATTTTAAGCCATCAACTCCAAACAGCTCACATTTGACTCAAAATCTACCCTATTTGTGCAGAAAATAAGCTCAGTTTGTGACTGGGGTTGGGGGAAGAGACTTAAGTGACAATGAAAAATCTGCAGACAGAGCAAACCCAGATGCCCCAGTTCTGAAGGTGGATTTTGACATAACCTACAACGTCTGCCCTAACAAGCTCCTCCACCTCACACCGAGCAAACCCTGCCTCTGCCCACTGCTACCCAGGTGTGAACTGCAGATCTGAATTGGCCCAGTAAAGCTGAAGCTTTGTTGTTATTTAGAGTTTAGGCAAGTTTCCAATCACAGGAGCAAAATCACCCCAACAAGAGGCAGTTACAAAGAATTTAACTTGCCCACAGACTGCCCAGCTAAAAGAGAAAAGTCCATTTGTAGGACTGAGACTCAGGTATTTGCCTCACTCTGTAATTTTATCTCTGAATTATCTTCTTATTGTATCTCTGAGGGTTTAATGGGGCTAGATAAGGGGATGGCTTGTTTGGATCTCAAAGCAATCTAATGTAATTGAATGGATTAAGCTTATTACAGTTCCAGCTCGAGTGTTTAAGAAATACTCCCAGCATTAACAGATATCTGAGCTGCTCTGTGCCTTAAAGAGTTTAGTTCATTGGTTTGAGGGGCTTTCTGGTGATTTAGGTTGTTCCTTTTGCTTTAAAAACTCTGAGATAACAGGCTTGTTGGTTTTAGGGGTTTTGGGGGGGGTTTTTTTTGGTTTTGTGTGTTTTTGTTTTTCGGTTTGCTTGTTTAATTGCAATGTTAAAGTTTAACATCATCAGAACTGGGCCACGAATATGTCACTTATTTCAGCCAAATCCCCAGAAACATTTACATTGTCTTTCATTAAAAACAAACTCCAATTAAACTGTCTTTCATTAAAAACAAACTCCACACATACCCCAGAGGGGTCTGTCATTGCTGAAATCCTCAGCAGCAGCAGCCAAGACTCGTCCTGTGGAGCAGTGAGAACATCACACTCGTTATCTCATAGATGAGTGGGACCTGGCTAATTTTAGACAGAAGAGAGGGGAGCAGGGAACAAGCAGCCGCCAGAGTCACGAGGAAAGTGCACAGCCAGCGCTCAGCACAGCCCAGGATTTCGGAGGGCCAGTCCTGTGCAAACACCAAGTGAAAGCAGGTTTAGCTTGGTCAGGGCATGGACACCCACGGCGTGGTTATTTACTGGCGGACGTCCCTCAAGAGCTACAGGTGAGCAGGAAATAAAGAAAAAAGGTCACCTTCTGCCGCTGGTGGTAGATGCTCAGAGGGACACACACTTCAGAAACAGAAACTTCAGAGCGACCCCTCCATTGCTCCATTTCACAGAAGAGAAATTCTTGTCACTCCAAGATTGTCAGAACTGCTTGGCAACCAGGGGCTTGATGGAATTAAAATATTTTGGTGCAGGTGTCAAGGAAATTTCATTTTAATCAATGGACACTTTGGCTCAATTAGGAGGTCACACTAAGGCATTAGCTAAAGTGTGACTTTGGGACACCTGAGATCAGGTTGCTGTGTGTGCAGCCAAATGGAGTGGCTGCAGCAGCAACGCACACTCTGCTCCACAGAACGCAGGCCCAGCAGGAGCATCGCACTGGCAGCCTGTCCCAAGGAGAGCAGCTCAGTCTGCTCCTCCACAGAGTCAGACATGCTCTGGCAGTGTGGGTCTGTACCTCTGATCCTGTCAAGAGTCCTCACTCTAATATTTCAAGCCAGGTAATTTTCCTAGCCAGGGGTCTTGGGGAATGGGAGCTGTTGAACTGGAATGGCACGTTTCACCCGCCCTCGCTACACACACACTCCTGAAGGTGATCTGCATATCTCCCTACAGCTCTCCAGACTCAGCTCTGCTAGGCAAAGCCACCATCACATCCACGCAGCTACGCGCTGCCTGCCTACAGTCTGCTGCAAAAGGCAGAGATCTGCACTGCCTGGTCAGTTCCTTCCGGAGGAGCACAGCTCCAGCATGGGAACACAGGCAGCAAGAAGCCTGGGCAATACCTGTGTGAACATATTGTTGTTGTTGAAGTTGGATGCTTCATCTCTCTGTGCTCCTCCACTCAAGTTAAACAGCTCCTGCTTCAAACGTAACCAAGATGAAGAAACCACGCCGGAAGGGAAGGAAGGAAGAGGGGGGGAAATCCCTCAACTCTGTAGTTTGCCTCTTAAATCAGTTACCAGCACACACATTTGTTGATCTTCAGGTCACGTTACACAACTCGTATTTTACTGTGGCATCCACTGCTGCTTCCTCTTGCCACAACTGTCCTCCTAAAGTCAATTTTCAATTGTGAAAGACATCCAGAGTTAGACATTCTCTCCTCACACATTCCTATCACATGCATCCATTACCAGGGCTTCTATTGTGTTGAACCATGAATGCACTGAACTGTCCAACCTGAGATGTCCAGTTGGGTGAAAAACTGCTGAAAGCTCATTTTAATTTGTTATGTAAAATTGTTGTGGAAAGAAAGCTCAACATGGAGGTGAAAGAGTGAACTGTATGTGAACTTCATGATGCTGAACTAAGGCACCTGAAGCAGCTGTGAATTTCTTTTGCAACTGTCTCTAGGATGAGACTGTACCAATCACTTTTCTTTGACACTTTACATGCATTTAGCTGTTGGTTTTTCTCCCTGTATAAATAATGCTTTCTGCTCATTAATCATTTTTGTGACTGTTCTGCTGAGGGACATGGGTTAGTTGGGGCCCTGTCAGTGTTGGGTTCATGATTGGACTCGAGGATCTTAAAGGTCTTTTCCAGTCCAGGCAATTCTGGGATTGACTATGTGCACACGATGAAGGTAACGGGTGGAGGTCACCAGCAATCAGATTAACTGGAATTAAAAGTCTCTTGCACTGGAACTTTGTTCTGTACCAGTGTAAATTCGCAGAGAACTATTAAACAAAATACCTCCAACAAACCTACCTGTGAAGAGAAAGGTAATTTCAATGACAATTTGATCATTTTCCTGTCATTTGTGCTATTGCCCCAAACAGACAAACACACAAACACCCAACTGCTGTACCTTTAGGAGATGATGCCCCAGAAGCGGTCTCTTGGTGGGAGTGCAGAGCAGTGGGCTCTGCATGCCCCTCAGCAGGTCCTGAGGACAGTGGTCCAACCTCCAGTTCCTCCTCAATGGATTCCAGTGTTTTTAAGGCTATAGTCTTCAGCTTTTCCCCAAAAGAAAAACTTCCCTGGTTCTCCTCACCTCCCTGAAAGTCCTCTACTGCAACACACTCTGGGGTCACCACAGAGTTCTCTTCACTTCCACAGCCCTGGTTTTCTGCCTGTCTTTGTGGTTCCTCACACCTCTCTCCAGACCTCTGGGTTCTGAATTGACTTGAGCCACCTTCTTGTGCACCAGGGCCCATCAAAGAGTCACTGTTATTTAATTGTTCTGTCATGTGATCACCCACTGCTGACAGAGCAGTCGGGAGCAGTGTGGCTTCTTCAGCCGCATGCTGACCCGCAGAGACCTCTTGCTCTTCACCATCTGATGAGAGCCCACCTGTGGGAGCTTTGACAGAACAGTGACTATGCCTGGCTTGATTCTCATTTACAGTCAGTATTTGTTCAGCCTCTTTGACTTCCTCAGGGCTGTCCCTTCTTCCCAGCTCAAATTCATCTCCTCCTCCTCCTCGGTTCTGTTCTGGAGGATTTAATGGAGAACCCAGATTTGTGTCCCAATTGCTGCAGCAAGCGCCGATTGCTCCCACATCTGCCATGTTCCCTGAGGAACGGGAGCCTCTCTCCACACCTGCATCTGAACTCTCAGGTGTCACAGACGATGCAGTGGCCTGGACTGGCACAACACTTTCGCTGACGCTCTGGCAAGAAACATCAGAACCTTCCTGCAGTGTGCAGTGTGGTCCCAAAGGTCCCAGGACAGACATGGGAGAGGGATCCATCCGTGTCACCTCATTTTGACCCTCGATCAGTGGTTCTTCACGTCCTCTCACCATCACCTCCTCTTTAGCAGGACCAGCAGCAGCATTTAGAATTGTTTCTGGGCTCTGCTCTGATGTTCCACCTCCAGGATTTCTGCCTGGACCATCACTTTCTCCTTCCACATTTCCAGGAGCACCAGGCATTTGTGCTTTGCAGTTGACCCCATCACCAGCACACGTGTCTCTGTAGCTGCACAGTGCATGTTGCCAATCGACTGAGTGGTGGCTGTGGGTCTCCTGCTCTGCAGATGAATCTTCTGCCCTGCAGGGAGGAGAATCAAGCACAGGAAAGCTATTCCCCATGTTTCCAGGACCACCTGATACCAGTTGACCTTCCGGAGACAGTTCTCCATGTGCCATCATTTTATTGCTTTCCAACGGAGCTACATTTTTGGTAACTTCTGTAGGAGAAATCCTCAGAGTGTCCATCTGACAGTGCTCCTCCTGCATAAGTGCTGACTGAGTCGAGTTCTTGGAGTGGGTCCTGTCTTGAAGGACAATAAGCCTCTGCTTGCCTCTAGAGGCATTCGCTTGTGTTCTGGGCTGCGTTAGGTAATTTAAAGCCAGTGATTGGGTTAAAGAGCCTGTTTGTGGCCCAAACCTGGGCAGTGAAACTTCTGTCAGCTCAACGTACTCCCCTTCAAGGTCACTTTTCAAGTTCTCCTCAGGCACAGGACTTGCACACACACCATTGACAAGAGCTTCACTCGGCTGCAGAGCTGGGCTGCTAATGACCAGGTTGGCTTGGTTTGGACTTTGTTCCTGTAGATATGGAGATTCCAGGTCTGGGGAACTGCACTCAGCATGGTCCATGGGGAGGCACAAAACTGAAGGCTCTTCTGTTCTTTCTGGAGAGATGATATTGTTTTCAATTGGTTTTGGTTTATTTATAAATTCAGGATTAACCACTTTATCCCAGGGGACACGAAATATTTTATCATCAGTGGTTAGTAAACAATTTTCCAGTGCTATATCCATCCGCTCTCCATTGATAGTACTCAACCATTCCAGAGTAAAAATAGAGGTATAGGAAACTTCTGGAATCACAACTTCCTCTACATTATGCTTGTCTTTTGCCAAACATTTCAATACAATTCGTGGAGACTTCTTGAGATAGGGGACCACTTGCAGGTAGAAGTCCCCAGGCTTCAAGATTCGCCAGTCAATGGAAGCCAGCTGGACTACAATCTTCTCGTGAACACACAGGGGCCAGCCCTCGTGGCGAAACAGCAAGCCACAGTACGGAACCTACGGAGAAAGGAGAAAAGCATCAGGAACAGATCTTAGCTCAGGCTTTTGGAACAAGAGAGATCACTGCTGCTCTTTCACAGCTGCAGCAATAGAGCAGTTGAATTTCAGGGTCGTTGGTTATTCATGTAGGGGAGTTTTCCATACTGAGGTCTTCTCTTTAAAAAGCAGAAAGAAGAAAAGCTACCAGCAGAAATCACCAGCATCTCAGGATCTGAATATGAGCCAGCCAGCTGCAAGGAGTCTCAGCCCTGTTTTCAAGCTGGGTCAGCACAGACAGGCAGAGGTCTGAGCCCCAGAACCCCAAGGCAGACAGAGCAGGAGTTCTCACCTCCCAGTGCCCAAGCTGGGACTCCCTGTCTCCATTTCATTTCTGACTCATTAGGACCAACTGGACTGACTAAGAAAGTGACAATTCAGAGCACACAGCACCCCTAGCCGAGTACCACTGGAGAAACACAGGCGGACAGCAATCTGACAACGCACGGACAAAACCCACTAACCTCAACTAAAGCCCATCCTCAGCTTAACAGAGAAGGTGGCCAAACACTGCACATCATTTCCAGAGAACCCACAGTGAGCTCGAGGTTGTACCAGGTACACACAACACCCACCTGCCAGGAGGAGGCTGTAGGTGCAGAAACCTCATTGCAGAGGATTCAGCCAGGCACCACCAAATGTCTTTTGTTTTTATCCCCTAACGTGCTCTGCTGGAGTATGCAGGGTGTCCCACCTCATTTTGGTTAAGCCAAATTGAAGAGCATGGAGCCAGGTAAAAAGCATCACTCATCCTGGTGCTATCAAGAGCTTACGCAAGATGGGTGGAGACAGGTTACGTGGGATGTGGCAGCAAGGGATGGCTGCAGCAACCAGCAAAGGGAAGGAGATCCTGTGAAGGCAAAGCAGGAGAAAAGGAGGCTGCAAAGGAGAAAAGCAGAGCAGGAGCACAGAGAAAGGCTGCAGCAAGTCCTGTCAGCAAGCTACGAGGAACTACACCCAGCACAACAGGGATTTCCTCATCCCCAAAGCACAGCAGCGCTCAGGACAAGTCTCAGACAAATCCCCATCAAGTAAAAGAACTGGAGTTTCATGGTTGAACTGGCTTCACTCAATTATTTACAGCTTTATCACAACTTCAAAAAATAAAAATCACTGCTTTGAACTTGATCTTCTTGGGGTAAAGTAAGATTTAAATTGAGCCATAACATAAGCCACCAGTTTCATGACTAATTTCATCTTTCTCTGTCACCACAAGGGTTTAGAGAGGATTCACCTGCGATACTTAAATTAGAAAGTCATCCCGTGGAAGCCCAAAGACTTTAGCATTGGCAGCATGAGATTTCAGACATCTTGTTTCTCTTACATGGTCACCTGGAAGTCTTGACAGAGAAAGCAATTTATAAAAATGTTGTATGCTGCAGGCTAGATGGATGAAAGAAAAAAAATCTTTAATTCAAATATTTTGCCATATAGCAGAGAAACTGCTGAACTGGAAGGAACCACCCGGATCCTCACACACCTTGAAACAACAGGCAGCATCATCAAGTAATTTCTTTCCTACGCTTGTCAAGTTTTACCTTCATCCCAGCCAGGTTTCTCATCCTCTCTGCACCAGATGCAAGGTTGCTCAGAGGCTTGAAAGCCCAATTCACCCTTCAGATTCAATAATTCCTCCTCCTCAACCTTGGAGCTTATTCTCCAGATGTGTTCTCATTGCTTAAAATTATTAAACTGTGTCACATCACCTAAACTCACCTCCCTTGATCATTTCTTGGGCCTGCCTGAAGCACCTCCTTGGTGATTTTTTTTTTTTTTAAAGAAACAAACCACATCTTTGTTCTGCTTTTTCCTTGTGCAAAGCACGTTTCATTGCATGACACTGCATATAACGGCATCAAAACTGCCCAGCTGTGCTAGAAGCATCTCTGAAAGCCAAGGTCACACTTCTCTTCCAGTCACGTCCCTACAGTGTCCCAGTCACCTGCCAGTTTCTCCTTCCAAACCCATGAAGCCCAGTTCAGAGCAGAAGTTCTGCCTATCGCTTTGTGGAGACACATCCTCACCCTCTGAGTCTACTGTTGTAAGTACAAAGCTTTAGAGCTCACCTTGTGCAATACATTTATCACCCTCCTCCTCCTCCTTTGCTCATGCCTCCCAGCCTGCTTTCATCACAAGTATCTGTTCTATACATGCTCTCACTTTTTATGCCGAGGTCACGGATGAGAAGGAATGTGTGTCTCGTGACTTCTGCCTCCAACGCGGTGTTCGCTGCCATACAGACACCCTCCCTCTCCCCCGTTTGTTACCCACTTGCAACACTTGCGTAAACCTCCATCCCTTTGACACGGGAATTAATTTTCCATCCGACTTCATAATAAATCCTTTACGGAAGAGATTAGACAACAAAACTTTTCTCTCTAGAGAGAGCTGGTTAATGAAAAAGGCCAGTCTTACACTACCTGCCACTGAGCAAACCACATGTGAAAACATGATCCAGTTTTTAACGGGTCAGTGAATTCAGCCCCTGCTCAGTGCGGGTTGTTGTGCGCTCAGCTTGTTCTCTGTATTTTGTTACGAGCCCTGACTTAACAGATTCAATCAAAATCCCTGTTACCAGACGTTGATCATCACATGGCAACTTCTTCCATATTCCAGGATGGAGACCAGCCAGTCCCTTTTCTTTGCCATAGACAATTCCACACCCATTTCAGTCACAGCAGTTTCATTTCTGTTCCCTCCCTGCAACTGCCTGCCTGTTGTATCACCACTAAACTGAACCCTACTTTAGCTGTCATTTCTTTGAAGGCTCATCTTAATATTACTTTTATATTCTAACCTTGAATGCAGAGCAACTGCCCCCTCCCTTTCTTCCTTTAATAATTTAGAATTTAAAAGACCGAAATCTAACACACAAAAACCAATGCACTATTTTCCAGAAGAAACTATACAACTGCACCCTACTTCAGACCACACCAACCCTTCCTCTGCCACTGGAATATTTCCTAGTAGGTACATTAAGGTCAGCTGTATCAAGGGCCTTTGGGAAGATGAGGTAGACCAAAAAAAAAAAAAGATCACTTCCCAAACTACTAAAAATAGTTTATATGACTGAAAAGTGAGAGACACCATCAACAGCAGCATAAGCATAAAGCTGAATTCCATCTGCACCTGCCTGACACTGGTTCTGTTAAAACCTGGACGCAGAGTACCCTATTTGGGGGCCATCCATACGTTAAGAAATCCAAAACCCAACCTCACCATTTAGATGACCTGTCTGCCTATTGACTGAGAAACGGAAGAATTGGCAATAAAATCACCAAAACCAAAATGCAGAATGCACCAAAGCTCATGAAAAACCCTACAAAGCCACAGTCTAAACTGCAGCAAGAGCCAGAGTAGTATCCAAGCATGAATGCAAGTCCTTCAATGGCCTAAACATTTCAGAGTCTTAGAACTCATGCTGCTCCTGCTCCAAAAAGCACCTTCAAAGGGAAGGTTACGTGAAGATGCTCATTTCAGTTGTTTTACCATTTCACTTTGCAACTCAAGTATTTGCTCTTCTCAGATCCAATCACCACCGAGCCAAACCAGGCCCGTCAGAGGAGTGCCAGGAACAGGCTCTATGCCCAGTGGTTGCAGCCAGGAATAAAGCTGTCTCTGAGGAAAGAGCCGGGCACCACCACTAAAGGTGGCAGCTCCTAGAGCTGCAGGGACAGCTGGGCTGGAACAGACCAACAGTTCATTTAGCTCAGGATGTCATCTGAAGGCCAGGAGAAAAATCTGGTTTCTTATGCTGTGCTGAGAGGAGACAGACCCCTCCACACCCCTCCAAACCCCCCTCTCCAGCCCTGGGGATGACACACAGGTTATTGATTTTAATACACCAAGCTGAAGCCTATGACCTTGTCTAATTCTTCATGAAGCCAATTACATTTTTGTCACTGCAGAGGCAGTGAAAAAGATTTAGTGCTCTCAAGATTTCCTACAGTAGCCATTGAGACAGGAGTTACTTTCTTTTTCCACCCCTTAGGAAAAGCTCACACAGACCAGCTGAACTACAAACTAAGGAGGAAACGTTGCCTTTGTTTAGACTCCCTAAAAAGCAGACAAAACTTTTAAAGAACAAGTAACAAGAAATCGGTGATTTCAGACAGTGAAAAGAAGGGGCAGAGAGTGGAGGTTTGGGGAAGAGAAGGAGTCCACAACAAAGGAAAGCAAGAACTTTCAGCAATAAAAATTCAAATAAGTAGACTTCTAAATGAAATATGGAATAGTCTGGGCCCACCTCTAAAGACAGTACAAGGTATCTGGAGCTTCCCTTGATCTCCCTGTATCGCCACTCTGAAAGTACAAAATCACAAGGCAAGGGAGGAAAGATGGGGCTCAAGCCAGGAGGAAGGGGTCTGCCTGCTCTCCCAGACACGTCACACCTCAGCAAGAGCCCCTGATAGCCAACGCTGGGCCCTGGCAGCCCCACTGCCTCCACCAGCCCTGCACCTTATG
>NW_010307952.1:0-1496 GCF_000700745.2 Antrostomus carolinensis | reverse complement strand
CCTGGGGGCTGCTGGGGGTGCCACGTTTCAATGGTGTCCCCACCAGCTCGGGGGATGAGGTGCTCCAGCTGTCACCACCAGACCCCCCAGAGCTGCTGTTTTCCCTTCTCCCTCCTCTCTCCAGCTGGGACACTTTATATGGAGTCATCCAGCTCACCCTGAGATGTTCTCAGATCCCAGGATAAAAAGTATCCTCACAGTTCCTCCTCACAGCTTCTCGCTGGGTGAGGACGTTGTTTTTATGAGAAGCTGTTTTAGAATCCCAGACTGGTTTGGGTTGGGAGGGACCTTAAAGCTCATCCAGTCCCAACCCCCCTGCCAGCAGCAGGGACACCTTCCACTAGACCAGGTTGCTCAAAGCCTCATCCAGCCTGGCCACAAACACTTCCAGGGAGGAGCAGCCACAGCTTCTCTGGCCAACCTGTTCCAATGTCTGACCACCCTCACAGTGAAAAACTTCTTCCTAATATCTCATCTAAACCTCCCCTCTTTCAGTTTAAACCCATTTCCCCTTGTTTTGTCATTAACTGCCCTTATGAAAAGTCCTTCCCCAGCCTTCCTGGAGCCCCTTCAGGTACTGGGAGGCCACTAGAAGGTCTCCCTGGAGCCTTCTCTTCTCCAGGCTGAACAGCCCCAACTCTCTCAGCCTGTCCTCACAGCAGAGCTGCTCCAATGTTTTGTGAAGTGTCTCCTCCATTGGGTGGGAGTTTCTGTGACCAACGACCTCTGTTCTCAGTTACAGCAGCAATAAACAGCGCGGAAGTGCTGAAGGGAACGTTTATGAGCAGGTGGAGTTTTGTGATTTCTTTGAGACCGAGTAAAAACCTGAAGTCTCTCACCTGCAAATCCCCTCAGTCACCTTTCCACACATCACAAATAATGGGAATATTTTTAAGTAAAGAGAAAAACTCTTTACTTAGAGTAAATGTCTTGAGATATTTTCAAGAGAAGGAGACATTTGGTGGGTGGTGGGACAGAGAGAGGTGAGAATAAGAAACCTTAAAGCAATTCAGTGCAAAGGGAAATGGAGAGTCCCGCTCGTGGGAGCCTTCAAACAACACCAAGAAGCAGAGAGTGCGATAGCACCGGCCCAGGAACATCCACAAATTGTGCTCTGCTTTTCCACAGCGCTTCCTTTTGGGAATTAAAAGCACTTCACATCATTAAAAACACCTCGCTGTGACAAGAACTCAAAGGGTTTTCAACTTTTTGCTGCAGTTCTGTGGTTGCTCTTCCCAAAAAAACACTCCCACCACCCATGAGGGAGAAGAAACGTTGTGTTGGAGCTGCCTGTTCCCCCACCCCGGGGAGGGACACGCTGTGAAATCCAGTTTCCCCAGCAGACAGAGGAGCTGAAGCGGTGACGTCCCTTCCCGAAGGGGAACCCAGGGCACTCGCAGCCCCACGTCTCCCTCCTGAGCTGCTTCCCAAGTTCCCATCAGGAGCATGATTTCAAAAGCAGCGTCGCAGTCAGCAATAATCAGCGTGGGGCTGCC
>NW_010307951.1:0-1569 GCF_000700745.2 Antrostomus carolinensis | reverse complement strand
TGGTGTGAAACACCAACAAACACTGGCCATGTGCTCCCTCGGGCACACCGACACCAATGCACGTCCCAACTGCACCACCTTGCCGTGGCTAAGCAAGTGAGCCACACACGATGGGACACGTGGGACAGTGGCTGCTTGAAACCCAGCGATGCTCCTGCCCATTGGTACCCACAGCCCCGGAGATGCAGCTGCCCCAGCCCACCCGAGGGGCTCGTCAGTGATCCACGTTAAGGCAAAGCTCTGTGGTTCTCAGAGCAGAGTCAACCAGCAGAAACGTCAGTCCCAAGCTGCGTGCAATGGCCAGGGAGAGGCAGAGGACATCCAAGCCACTGAATTGTCACTGCACCCTCACCAGGAGCTGCTGTTCACACGCACAAGGTGGGCAGAGCACGGTGGAGAGCCATGAACACGTGAGCTCCAGGTAGGCAAAGCCTTGTCCCCAACTTGGTCCCCAACATGCGGTGCTGGTGACAGACCCCCAGCCCGAGTTGGGGGTTACTGCTCAGTGACACTCCCCATGACAGGCAGCTGCCTTTTGGGGGGATTTAGTGGGTGCAGGAGGGAGGAACCAGGGCTGAGGGGGCCCAGGGACCACAGGGGGAGGAAACCGTGTATAGGTAAAGGTAGGGAAGGGAAAATTGCAGGAACATAATTAAGAAAAAAAAAGGGGAAAAAATATCAATAGCTGTTCAAAAAGCACTTGCTGAGGCTGAGCGATCCCACGAGGGATTAATCCAGCCTGTGCTCAGGCCCTCATGCAACGGATGGAAAATTCAGCGTGAAATTTCTGGGGGGAAAACGGCTCTTTCACGGGGACCCTGCGTGTCCCTGGGACAGTGGCTTCCAAACTGAGGGTGACACAGGGAGGAGGCTGAGGCATCTGACCCCGGTGGGACAGGGCAGAGGTGATGTGACATGATTGCTGGCACAAAGCCCTGGTGCCAACCTGCCTGCCAGGGTCTGGCAGAGCCGTGTCGGGTTTGCTGGAGCCCAGGACATGGCAGGACGGAGGGAAGAGGAGCTGGTTTGCTGTGGGCAGGAGGCTGGTTTTCCTGAGGGCTATGGAAAAATAATACGGCATGAGAATATCACATAGCTCTTGTTTCTCTAAATAGGTTATTTTTTCCACTGCCCCACAAAGGCCTCAGTATCATCTCTCTTCTTATTACTCTTTGTGTCATATGCAGTTAATTATTCATCTTCTTTTCATGCTCTTTGTGCTGCTCCGTGAGCGGACACGGACCCGCTCTGCTCTCGCCTCCCTCCTGGTGCTTCTGTCCTGGTGTGAACTGCTTTGACTGTAACCCCAGAGAGCTCAGGGGGACCAGGGTCCTTGCAAGGCCAATGTCACCAGGCAGATGGAAGAAATTTTGGCTGCAGGTGCTCACGTTATCAATTTGAATGCTCCCTGTCCCTGCTTGGGCGCTTGGGCACTTGGTCCGGGTGCACTGCAGGGACACAAGGGTTGGGGTGCCCTGATTTGCACACAGTAAAGCAGGGACAGGAAGACCTGGGCAGCTGTCTCTTGGGAATACAATGACATATTTATCCTCTGGGACCAGATTCCCA
>NW_010307950.1:5970-6171 GCF_000700745.2 Antrostomus carolinensis | reverse complement strand
GGGTGGAGCTGCCGCCGTCACCGCGGCCCCTCGCCCTGCCGAAACCGGATGCATGGGTCACCCTTGCTCTGCCCTCGCTGACCTCCCCCGTCCTCTGCTGGCACATGGCTCGCAGGTGCCTCTGGGCTCCCAATTCAGCTCCCAGCTGGAGGGAGACAGGCTGTGGGCAGCTCCCACCCACCACCCTGCCACCCAGAGCAC
>NW_010307950.1:5238-5819 GCF_000700745.2 Antrostomus carolinensis | reverse complement strand
AGCCTGGGTCTCCTGAGGGTCCCCTGGGCTGATGGGGACAGGGATATTCCCAGCCAGTGACTTGGAGGGCTGGGAGGGGAACATGGCTCCTTGGATGGGTGTCTGGGGAGGGTCGAGGTGTGTAGGGGGCGAGCAGGCAGAGGAGAACCTGCACATCCCAGGAGCTTTGTCCAGGGCCTGTGTGTCCTCTCTGACCCAATGCAGGGGGACAGAAGTGCTGTCGCCCGCCATGACCAGGCACAACAGCAACCCCAGCACCCACCGTGAGCCATCCTCTGTGGGAGAAGGGGACTATTCCCAGAGGCTCCAACTGGGATGTTCCTGCCGGTGTGCTGCTCACGGGCTTTATTTCCTGTGACCTTCAAGGTCTTACATAAATTCCCTCTCCCCTCTCTATCTCCTTCTCCCTTCTGTTTCCCCTACATGGTCTCCAAATCCATCCCATGGCAAATTGTGCTGATCTGCAGATGGCCGGCCGATGAGCAGCTAAATGGGACGAAGGTTACGGGCTTAACACCCTCAGCGCGGCCGCCGGAGACTAAAAATACGTCCCAGCAACTGTACGGGGGAATCAGAAGGAG
>NW_010307950.1:4228-5146 GCF_000700745.2 Antrostomus carolinensis | reverse complement strand
GACGTCCACACCTGGGGCCCATCCTGTGGGTCCCCGTGGGCCCCGGGAGGGAGCGGGGACAGCCACGTTGTAAAGTGACACTGGGGCTCCCCTTGTTCGCGCCCTGCATTGTGCCAAGCGGTCGGGTGGCATCGGAGAGGAGCCCTTGTCTCACTCCCCTTGGGGACATGACCTCCCAGAGGGTCCCCAGTTTCACTGTCCCAAATCCCACACCCATCTGCAGGGACTGGGAGGGCTGTCAGCTGCCAGGGGACCCTTTCCCAGCGGTGACAGCACCAAGGGGCACAGCCCTGGGGTCGGAGAGCTCACAGCAGGGACATGAGTGCCACTGGATGCCAGGTCTGGTTTACACCCAGGAAAAGCCCATGTGGAAAGGATGGGGATGGCTCCTGAGGGCTGAATGTCACCCTGTCACCCTGTCATGGTGTCCTCTCCATCCCAGCACGGGGCTGTACGGAACAGCAACGTCCCAGCACCAAAATGGATCCTTTGGGAAGGCCATCCCCAGAGGAGTGCCGGGGCAGGGGACAGCTTGGAGGGACAGATGGGCACAGGTGGCCCTGGGAGGGACACTCTCCCCCTCCAGCAGAAATAGGAGCCCGGAGCGTGGGGCCGGCGACACGCAGCGCACAGGGATGGCTTTTCACACACCCCCTGACCGGCTCCCGACCCCTGCCCTGTGCAGGGGAGTTATCCACCGGCTCCTGCAAGTCCTGCTCTCCTCTTGCCCTCCCGATGGGGTTTTGGGAGGAGCTTGCACCCCAAACCTCTCTGTCCTTCCTTTTCAGGCAAAGGCGAGGCTGAGGGAAGCCTGAAGGCTGGGCTTTGTTCTGACAAAACCCTTTAAAACCTCACAGAACGTGGCTGGACCCAAAGGAGCCACTTGTCCCTGCCCTGGCCGATGGTTGGCCCCTGCCT
>NW_010307950.1:929-4163 GCF_000700745.2 Antrostomus carolinensis | reverse complement strand
GTGGTGCTGCCAGCCAGCAGCCTGGCTGCTGGAAAAAGGATTAGCCCCGTGAGCCTGACCTTTCTGCAACCAGTCACCCTTCCCAGGAGGGAGGCTGGGCCAGGGGAGCTCAAAGTGGGGGCTGTGCCCCTCACCCGGGCTCAGGCCCGGGTGCCCCAGCCTTGCACGCCCACCCCTGGGTGCTTGGCTGGAGTGCAGCAGAGGACAGCACCTCTTCCCAGCTCTTCCCATGTCTCAGTTTCCCACTCGGTGCCATCCCAGCACCACCTGTAGAAGAAGTGCCCAGTGTTTTATTCTCCTCCGGCAGCTCCGATGGCCAAGCCGGCACCACAGGCACCAGGACAGGCAGGAGCCTGGCTCCAGCACCGATTTGGAGTGAACCAGGACAACACCCTCACCAAGTGTGACAGGAAAATGTCCCAAGTGGCTCAAGAAGCCCAGAGGACACAGATCAAAGGTGACCAAGGATGAGGTTGGCTCTCCAGACCCTCGTGCACCCCAAAGCCCAGGACATCCAGCCAGAATATCCCATCCCAGAGGCTTTGTGATCCCAAGGCACCAGGAAGAAACAAATATTTTCTGTTTCTTCGATGCAGAGCTCAGCGGGGGTTTAGGAAACAGCTTTGTCAGACTGACTTGGCCTCATTTGTGGAGGAGATTATAAGTGTAGTTGAAAAAAAGGAAAATTGATTTGATTTCTATAAATAGTCAACTAGAACTGCAGGATAGTTTGATTAAGAAAGGGTAAAGAATCCTCCCCAGGACACACCAAAGGGATTAAAACCAGGCTTGGAGCTTTCTAAATATAGAGATGAAAAGAGGGAATCACTTCTGCGGAGCAGGGTTTTTTTTACTGTCTCCTCCCAGGGTGCCCACCCTAAAGATTTAGAAGAAAACCTGAACTCCTGACTTGCAGAAGACGTGAGGTTCAGAGCGGTGGAAGATAAAGAGCCACGATGCCCTGGCTGGGGGAGAGCTGGGTCTGCAAGTGAGCAGACATGGAGGGAACAGTGTGTGTCAGCACAGGCAGATGTGCCGGGGGTCTGCAGCCCTGGGGGGATGCTGAAGGACCTGAGGGAAGCGCTGTGCCATGGCTGGGGCTGGAGGAGACCCTTCCTGCAGAGAAGGGACTCCTGTGAGATCACGCTGGTCCTGTCCCAGGCCTCCAGTGATGGGAGACTCCACCAACCCACCCCAGGGCTTCCCCAAGGGGTGTCCTCCATGCACTCAGTGTGTCTTCCCCAGTGAAGACACCCCATCCCTCTTCTTTGGTCATCCCAAGGTTTCCTGATCACCTGGGCAGGACAGGGAGAGCCCTTGGACTTGTCACCCTGGGTTTTAATCCATTGTCCTACAAGATCCTCAAATCCATGGGAGTGTCTGGGCAGAGACGCGGTGCCAAGCAGCGGTACCCAGCCCGGGGGGTCTCAGCTGTACCCCCAGCAGCAGGATGAGGCCGTGCGGCTCCGAGCCCTTTTCCATGGCGTACCCCACAAGCGGGGAGGTGGGCAGGGTCGAGCCACGCGCCCGACTGGCATCAGGGCCATGTTGCTGCTGCTGCCAAAGCCCCGGCCTGGCTCGGGGTGCCCAACCAGAGACTCCCCGGCCCCTGGAGCAGCCCCCACCGGCACACGAGCTCACTGGCTTCCCCAGGCTATCGCTTACAGGGGAAATGTCCCCGTGGGCTGAAAATAACCCGGCAGAGCCCTGCCAAGGCACCAGCACCCGCTGCCATTCCTGCAGCGCCTGGGGACGGGCCGTTTTCTGAGCTATTTGGTCACCCCCTGGACCCACTGACCAGGCTGGGATCTCGGCACCCAGCAAACCCAGATGGTTCCAGCACAGGGAGCTGGTGCCCGCATAGGGCTGGGGAGTCGGCAAGTGGGGACATGGTGAGGACATGGGGACACCAGCCCACTGAGCGCTGGCCCTGGGTGCATCACGGCCCTCCCAGCCCCATGTCAGGGCCCCTGTGCCACCAAGTGAGGTGTCCTGACTGTCCTGCCTGGTTGTCACCTACACACCGGGCCAAGGATGGCTGATGGGACAGGGTGTCACAGCGCAGCCAACCTGCCCAATATCTGCCTTGCTTTGCTCAGCCAACAGTTTGGGAGCGTTGGGGAACCCATGGGGGCTGGGATCTCCTCCAGGTGAGGTATCAGGGATGTGACAGGGATGTAGGTGACTGTGACACCCAAGCCCCTTGCCTCAGTGTGGCCATAGCACCCAACGGCAGTGGTTGTGCCAATGCTGAGTGGCAGTGAGTCCAGTGGGGTGTCACAGGGACACAGAGCTTATTATCCTGGGGGGCATTTGCCTGGGGTGGTCAGGTTGGGGAGTCTAGGACTAGCAGAGCTGGAGCTCACCCATGGCTGCTGTGTCCTGGACCCTGAGCCCTCCTGAGCTGACTTCCAGGTGGTGGAAGCGATCCCAAGATGTGCTGTCCTGGGAGGTGGAGCCCACCCCGAGGTGACATGTCCTGGGTGATAGAACCCACCTCAAGTTGATATGTCCTGGATGATGGGAACCACCTCAGGATGCCATGAGGACATGGTGACAGAGCCCATCCCAAGGTGACACCTCTGAAGCCAGGTGAGGAGTCCCAGGGGCGGTGGCCTGCACTTGCTGTCACCAGGAGGTGTGTGCCAGCCCCGTAGTGCCCTCTGCGCTCACTGCAGGAGGATGTCAGCATGCCAGGGCTTTCCTTGACTCCTCGCCCACCCTGGAGGTGGTGACGACACAGCTCAGAGCAGCCCTCCCACTCTAACTCGTGGTGGCTTGGGGAGGGCCAAGGGCTCCCCAGGGTGAAGCTGCTGAGCACAGTGGCTGGGCTCTGCCCCGCCACCATCCCCGTGGCCCATTCCCTGTGGCCACAAGGACTTGCCATGGCCACCCAGCCTGGAAGGGATGGCCTCGCCCACCCTGGAGGTGGTGACGACACAGCTCAGAGCAGCCCTCCCACTCTAACTCGTGGTGGCTTGGGGAGGGCCAAGGGCTCCCCAGGGTGAAGCTGCTGAGCACAGTGGCTGGGCTCTGCCCCGCCACCATCCCCGTGGCCCATTCCCTGTGGCCACAAGGACTTGCCATGGCCACCCAGCCTGGAAGGGATGGCCAGGCTCTGCCTGAGGTGTGAATATGGGGAGAAGGAGACCTCCTGGGCAGGAGCAGGGATGGAGCAGCAGGTGGACATCCCACCCTGAGCCATCACCCAGCCCTGCGGTGGGTGCTGGCCCC
>NW_010307950.1:0-891 GCF_000700745.2 Antrostomus carolinensis | reverse complement strand
CTCCAGGGAGCTTTGCCAGCCCCGACCACATGGGCCACGAACTGTTTTGTCCAGGGCTGCATGAGCATGGGCACAGGCCCCTTCCCACCCCCTGGTCTCTGGGGTGGTGACAGGGTCCTGGTGGCCCCAGGTGTCACCAAACCCTCCAGGCGCTGCGACCCTGGCAGCATGTCCCAGTGCTGCAGTGCATGGCAGAGGGGACGGTGGCTCAGCCAGGGAGCTGGGGGACTCTGCGCCCTGAGAGCCAGCCAGTCACGGGGACCCCAGGGACCCAGCTGCTTCCCCCAGCCAGGGACATCACCACTGGAGGGGGGATCCAGTGTGTCACAGCCCCGTGTGTCCCCATCCTCCCTCCCAGGAGGGACAACGCAGCCAGAAACCCGGTTGGGCTCACGCAAACTCTTGCATCCACTCTACCATGTCATGTGGTTTTTTTGCATCCACTCTACCATGTCATGGGGTGACACTCCACAGCCACCCTCGGCCGTCACCCCCAGAAAAGAACAGCTTTACCCCAGAGATTGCTCCAAGATGGAGGTTGGAATGGTGAACCCGGCCGTGTCCCAGCGCGCTGGAGGAGCCACCCCAACCCCTGCCCTTGCTCTGAGGACTGCACCCTCCATGATGCACTGGTGAAGCCCCCAGTTCCCTGCTGTGCTCCCCCTTCCTTCTCCTCACCAACGCAGGGTTAAATGGGAAGACAAGGGCTAAAAATTGGGAAGACAACCCCTCCGAGCCACCCCCTGCACCCCAAAGGAGCCTGGGTCCAAGAGTCCAGCCTGGTGCCAATGGAAAAGCAAAACTCATCTTGCCAACCCCATGGATCCCTGTGGGGCAGAACCACGGGCAGATGTGTCATCTGTATATATTTCCCAAACCTACAGGACAGGG
>NW_010307949.1:0-518 GCF_000700745.2 Antrostomus carolinensis | reverse complement strand
TTATTTCTACCCATTTTTGTCCATTTTTATCCATTTCTGTCTCATTTCTACTCATTTTTTTCCCTTTCTGGATAATTTCTACCTGATTTTGCCCACTTCTACCCATTTTTGCCTCATTTCTACCCAATTTTGCCCATTTTTGGACTCCCGATTCTGCCCGATTTTGCCCATTTTTGGACAATTTCTACCCGATTCTGCCTGATTTTGCCCATTTTTGGACAATTTCTACCCGATTCTGCCCGATTTTGCCCATTTTTGGACAATTTCTACCCGATTCTGCCTGATTTTGCCCATTTTTGGACAATTTCTACCCATTTTTGTCCACTTTTACCCATTTCTGGCTGATTTCTACCCAATGTTGCCCATTTTGGGATAATTTCTACCCAATTTTGCCCACTTCTGCACATTTTTGGACTATTCCTACCCATTTTTGTCCACTTTTGCCCATTTTTGCCTCATTTCTACTCATTTTTTTCCATTTTTGGAGAATTTCTACCCATTTTTGTCCACTTTTACCC
>NW_010307948.1:0-9256 GCF_000700745.2 Antrostomus carolinensis | reverse complement strand
ATAATAAATGTTATTTAGTGTGAGCTTTGTGATTGAGGGGGCCTCGTTATTTTTTTAAATCTTGGTTTAACATCTCATGGTACAGCAATTTGAAGAGCTGGTTCTATGTTCAGATTATTTCGATACTTGGCTCTAATGCCTGTCAGTGCTGGAAAAGACACCTCACAAAGATACATAGATCCAAAGTGCACTGTTGGCTGTGCTTACTAAATCATGCTGTTTGTTTTCCACTCCCACCCACCAATTATGTAAAGGTTTTTCTTAAAATTCAGCTAGCAAAATTCCATCTTCCCTCATGTCAATCATTTTGGCAAACTAATCAGAAGATTTTGTACTTTGGTGTTTTTAACAAATGGCTTCAAAACACACTACTATTCTTAATTTGGAAGATTTTTACTCAAGTCAGGAGATTCCCTTTGCAGGTTTATGTCTACAGCTCTAACAGTTTTTATACGAGACACTTGGATTGTTTTTGGCAACTGGATTGCATAATGATGTAAACATTTCCAAACATCCATTTTCAAAATGCTCTCTCAAAAAGCACGATTTTCTTAGACAAAGTAGTTACTCTGTCACTCCTTGTTAAAACATCAACTCTACCTTCAAGGGACAAATTATGAGTGTATATTTTTTAAAAAATATCTCCTAGGTAGCACACCGCTGACAGCCACTTACAATCACAGAAAATGTCAGAAACTCTGGGAGGCTTGTCTTTTTGTAAAAAAAAAAATTCAAGTCATCTTTAAGTTCAACAATTTTTAGTGGGGTGTGTAGCAGTAGGACACGGGGCAATGGTTTTAAACTAGAAGAGGGTAGATATAGACTAGCTATAAGGAACACATTTTTTACAATGAGGGTGGCAGAACAACGGAACAGGT
This sequence comes from Antrostomus carolinensis, assembly GCF_000700745.2. Taxonomy (NCBI): domain Eukaryota; kingdom Metazoa; phylum Chordata; class Aves; order Caprimulgiformes; family Caprimulgidae; genus Antrostomus; species Antrostomus carolinensis. The sequence goes on along the minus strand of NW_010307948.1, from coordinate 8,378 downwards.
TGCCCACAGAGGTGGCAGAAGCCCCATCCCTGGAAACATTCAAGGTCAGGCTGGATGAGGCTGTGAGCAACCTGATCTAGTTGAAGGTGTCTCTGCGCACTGCAGCAGGCTTGGACTAGAAGACCTTTAAAGGTCCCTTCCAACTCAAGCCATTCTATGATTCTATAACTCTTTTAAACATCTTGTCACAAGACAACCAGCAAACCTCTGTGCAATACAAAAAAATTTCACGGGCACGTCCTATGTCATCACAAAGTTAACAAATTTACTATTTAAAAATCATTTTTATAAAATTTAACACACTGAAGACATCCTGTTGCACTTTGCGCCCTTCTGGCTCCAGTTTCTTTGCTGCAATAGCTTGCCTACGAATGAGGCAATGAATAAATTTAATGTGTGGTGATATCGCTGTAACCTTATTCCAGAATCCATTTTTATCTTAGTCAAAGCAACTGCTCCATCAGTGGTTACACTAACACAGTTTTAATAAAAACACTGCTTTTATTAAATAAGTTCTTTAGTGTTGAGGATATATCTTCTCCAGCACATCCCTCCTTTAGCATTTGACAATGAAGTAGCTCTTTGTGCATTTTATTATTGAAACAGAATTTAGCAAAAACAGTTAGGAACATCTGTATTTTCAGGCAACTGTAAAGCAAACTTCCCAAACTATGCAATTTGTTCCAATACTTGTTCCTTCAAATCTTCAACATTCTCTTCTATGCATCTTCCAACAGTATTTACCGATTAATGCCTTTTAGTTTACTATGTATTATTTCAGACATTTTTACCAGATCAGGAAGAACAAGTGTATTCCCAGCATACACAGCTTTTTGTCTTCAATATTAGATAAGAAATCTCCAAAGAGGCTTCTAAAGATCTATCATTAACTTTACTGAAATTTTCTAAGTACTGGACTGAGTACTGTATGACTTGAAACATTACAAAAAAACCCCAAACCAACCCCTGTAAAGGCTTGTTTTCATGCTCTGCTTAGTTTTCATATGTCTTGCTAATCATAGTGGCTTCATACTATCCTTAGCTAATATCTCAAGGCACAACATAAACTTAGGGCAAGGTTCATCATTAATAACAGTGGATATAAATTTATATTTCAAATAGTCCTCTTTAAAATTTTTTGGACAAATTTTTGTCAGATCTGATTAGATTGTTAGCTATATTACAAGGTAAAAACAATGGCAAAGATGTCATACTAGGAGTCAGAGAAGTGTCACATCTTGCATTTTCTTGTTTGCTTGTGTTCATGTTATTAGCAGTATTTTCATCTGTGGTCTCTTTGCAGGAATCCTTTTCTAGCCACTTGGCCATTTTGTGAGGGTTAGTATAGTTAAAACTAGATAACATAATCCATAAATCCACTTAATTGGGCACACAAACTGCAAGGCATCGCAATATGATGAAAGTGAGCAAACAAGTGAGGGTGGCACTGTCAACCCTTTGCATTGTGGAACACTCACTCTCCCTCAGGGCATGTGAATTTCCAACATACAGACCAACTGAGTGAGGACACCAGTGTCAAGCAGTATATTAAATATTAGTAAAGCTTAATGTCTTTCTTAATTTTTAGATAAAAATAAATATTAATGGAAGTTCTAATATTGTCCTCCCACACCCCAATGGATTGCCTTGCACAGCCCCTGGGGTAAGGCCACCTCACTTTGGAGTCGAGTGCATTAGTGTGACTCCAGATAACAACACCAGATGTGTCAGAAAATTAAGTATTTGTTATTCAGAATATGGTGTTCAGATTCTTGAAAAATCAGATTAAGTGCTTTGATTACCACCCACAATATTAAAACCCAAGTTATTATCTAGTTTTTCCACTGTCCCCTACAAGACTGTAAATTTGTTTTAACTCTCTTCTAGGCTGCTCATCTAACTATGAACCATAGTGGAAGGTTTTGTCGTCCTGGCCCCAGAAAAAACACAAGTGTATCCACATGACTTCATAAAAAAGTCTCAAGAATAAAAAAATGTTTAAAATATTCTGTGTGTCAAATGCATGTCAGACAGAAGCATGCTTCCATGATTAAGAAACAATTTAAATTCTTCCAATTAGTCTGGAGAAGAGCACTGTAATTATGCTGATTGCAACATTTTTTGATTAATTGCTGTTCTTCAGAAGATATGAATAAATGTGCCCAAGTTGCTGAGGAAGTTTCTGTACCTAATGAGACAGGTGTAGCAGCAGCAGCAGCCCCTGCTGTGCTTGTCAGGGGTGTGCCAGGTGGAGTTGTCTCTATTCCACTTTCTTCCATCATTTTCCTTCAGCTATGAAAAGCTGTGAGAGGGAAAAAAAAAATCATACCTTGAGAAACAAGATAAAAGTTTTTAAATTAGAATGTAAAGGCCACAACACAGTTATTTATATTCCTGAATAGAGCAGGTAATTCAAATGCAAACTCCAGAAAAAAGAAAAATAGACTAATCTCAAGTACATAATTATCAAGTATGACTCATTTCTCCTGTATATTCCATTTATTTTTAGCACTGTGATAATACCTCAAACTCCAAGCCTCTTTCTAAAAACCCTACTGTGCATGCCTAGTTACCAGTTCCACCATATACTGGTGGTACTTAGATGAGTAATAACAGACAAGTAATTACACATCACAAAACCCGTATCCCATTGCAAGGAAAACTTAACTACAGAGCTAGTACTGAGCTGCAGTAGCTCAAACAAGGACCTGTTATTTTCAGAGCTGATGCAAGATAGGATGCAAAATATGGCAAGAGGCAAGACAGAGGATCAAAGTCTCCCTTTCTGGCAGTGAGGAACCACAATTACCCAAGAAATTGTAGCCCCCTCAAGCTTAAGCACCTCAGCAGCTCCTGAGCACCACTACTCAGCGCAAACATTTTCCATCATATCCATCAGCAGTTACTGAGGACTACCAGCTTATTCCCTTCAACAATTTACAGAGGAAAAGGCTTAGATAATGTGTTGAGTAAAAATACTCATGTACATAAAAAGAACCCCACTTACAAAAATACAGGGGTTTTCCTCTCTTTCAAAAAAACCCAAAACAAAACCAAAACAACCTCATTGCCTCATTGTTGTTTTAAATGTATATGCAACAGTTAAGTTCAACATGGAGAAAAATTACTGTTACAACCCAACTGAATCAGGTAGTAACTGAAAAATCCAAAAAGTAGGATTAACTAATTAAAATTGCATAAGTGACTGATGATTGATCATTTGAGCCCAGCCTCAGAAAACAAGTGTATGTGGTCTATGTGCAGCACTCTTCATGGAAAGTCTTAGAGGGATTTTAGGTTCTGTGTACCTCTTCAACTCATTTAAAAGATTCTCTTCAGATGGGATGAAAGGGTCAGTAATTGCCTGGTGGGGAACAGACTGTCCTTGCAAGATGAGTACCTCTCATCATCCCTTTGAAAGGAACTGCACAATCTTCCCTTAAACTTCACTAAGCGGAAGAATATGCAATAATACGATTTTGTCTTTTAATCAAGCTACAGGAGTTTACATTCCCCCTCATGGAAGTATTTCAAAAGTCATTCTTCTTCCAGTTATACACTGCAAAGCAAGAAAGAATTTTCCATTGTGCAACTAAAGTAATCACTGACCTAAACTTCCTAGAAACATTTTATTTTATCAAGGCTCTTTTAATCTGCTGCTTGATTTCACCTAATGCCATGATTAAAAACTGCGGAGAGGTACTTACTGCTCAAAATAACTACTGTGGCCATGCGGAATAGCTGAAAAAGTTCCACAGAGCAGCTTTTTAAAAACCCCGTATAATGCTTTTTCAAAGCTTCATAGAGCTAATAAAGCTGGGTGGTAACAACCCCCCAAAAAGTAACGTAACTGACATCTGTAAGTTAGGAATTAGTAGAAATGTAAATAACTGTGTAGTTGCTTTTCTCTATTAACTTTATCACCCTGAGAAAAGTGAAGCGAGCTTTTCTCTATTAACTTTACAATAAAAGTGAAGCAAGCACTAAACAAACAGCAATCTCAAATCTGCAAAAATTATGAGTCAGTTGCTGAAATATAATGATAAGAAAACCCTATGGAACTAACTTAAACTCTGAATTTAAAAAAAAGCAAAACCCAGTAGTATCACATTTTCTCCTCTCACTTTCCTCTCTGGGAAAGCCAGCCATCTGCAAATCCAGCCTGGTCAGGAGACTGAAGCTTGAGAGGGGAATCCTGCCAGTTGGAGGGCTTATTCCCATTCCCTTGGACTTTGCAGGTTCAGGTATGCAACCCTAGACAATATGTCCCAGTAAGCTGGATACCCTCAGAAGCATACTGCTACCTCCCTTCTGTTCTGGCTTAAATTTTATCCTCTGACCCCAGTACCTGCCATACTCTGTCAAACATTGTCCACTATAACCACTTGGGCTTTTGCCACTAGCTGGGGAAAAGACCACCTCTCCCAATCTTCTGCTGGAAGAGCAGACAAATTCCTTTATTCTCTCACATAAGGCACAACTGTAGTATTTTCCACCAACTCTCAACTTTTTTCTTCACTCTTTTGCCTTTCCATCTACCCATCTTCATGCCAGTTAAAGAACTCTGATGCCTAACTGCTCCCATATTCTCTTCTCTTTAGCTTACCCATCCCTTCACACAACCATCAATCTCACTGAGAATTCTTGACCTGGCAGGGACTAATACGAAGCCTGTACGAATAACAGCTTTCTATACACTGAATTCTCAGCATAACCCAGTTCTGGTTTGCATGTGCTGCATGAAAAAACATAAATAATTTTTAAAAAATAAGGTTAAGGAGAAAGATAAGACATGGGAGGAGGGAATACACAAAAGGAAAGCAAAAATTACAACAGGTGCAATTGGAAGTTAATAGCTTGTTGTGTTGAAAGAATCCAGTACTACATATAATTAAAAATGATCCTGTAGGATATAATATATGGTTTAACATGTGACCTAAGTATAAATGGCCTACCTGAAACCAGTTGTATGTGAGAAATTGGGAAGTGTTGAGGTGGAAGAAGAACACAGAGTGGGGAAACCCAAGCAATCCACAGACTTTAACAGTGTATAGTCCTCAACAAAGTTCCCAATGAGGGTTTCCAACTTCCGTTACGGGAGTTTTTTTTTTCAGTTAAGAGCAGTCAGCAAATCCGTAGTGACTGCTGTGTGTGGAACTGGACTGTTTTTTCAGCGATAAAAGAAAAAAAAAAATCTCCACAGTCCAAGCCACAAATACATAATTAGCAGCAAGTAGCACCTGAAAATTCTTAAGGGGGTGACTTTTGTGCCTTCTAGCAAACTTGAACATTTTGTATTACTAAACTGAAGAGACAAAGGAGAAACTATCAGACAGGCAAACTGAAGCATGTGCAATTAGGTGAAAATAACAGCAGTACTGCCATCTAGTGCTTTGTGATCATAAACTAATTTCACAAATTTTATAATCTTGTAAAGTAAAAAAGAAGGTATATGGAAAAGAGAAATACATAAAAACACTGAAAAACCACATTCCCAATGGTCAGTCATCTTTAAAATAACCCCTTTAAGAAGTAGAAGCATGAATTTTGTTAGGCTTCCATCAGTTGTTTGATTAAAAAAATAATCTTTGACAGTACTAATGAAGACACTATAGACCCCCACATTACACAAAGAAAATACAGTATAACCACAAGGTCTATCCTTAGTTGACTGGTAACTATACTGATTCTCATCAGGTGAAACTCATCCATTAACCTAAAGCTGAATCTCTGCCATTAATCTAACTCCCAATGCAAGGCTTGTGTATATTGAAGGGAAACCCAGGCTAAAGTTCTGACTGAAAATTTTAATGGGGCTTATACTAAAAGTCGGAATTAAATATTTTGGTTTAGAGACTAAAAGTCTGAATTGCTAAATTAATAATCTTTTGAATAAAGTTTAATAGGAAGTAATCACATTTGCAATAATCTTAATGACATAACCATACTTCAAACGCATTCTTCAGGTTATTACTCTAAAATAAGAGAAATTCACAGTTAATGATAAGATTACCTACAAACAGAGATTAGCAAATTTCACGTGGATAAAACCACATTATCTAGAAATCAGTCATACTTTAGAGTTTATAATGAGGACATATTTCCAGTCATCCTTAATTAACTCCTCCTTGTATTTCAGCAGATGCCCCTGGTAATAAAAAACCTCCACAATATACTTAAGAATCCTAAAAGGCAAAGCTATTCTCTAAGCAGAGCCTCAAAGAAAACAAAACCACAGCTGGAATACTGAATTTAAATGCTATTAAACTTCTCATCTTTAATCATAATGACTATTTTAATGAAGTCTGTGGAACAGTACTGGTTACACACATTGTTAAGGACTAAGCACAAGTTGACAACTGTCCACATTAAGGAGCAGTCATTTATTTCTTTATTTGAATAAATCAATTGTTTGGAGCCATTCCCAGTGCAAGAACCTCTTCAAATAAAGGGTTACATACTAGGTTGCGTTAACTGATAGATTCACAGGCACATACGTCTATTCAACAAGAGAAATGTCAATGGGAAAAAAAGCCCAAAAGCTCATAAAGATGCAAACAAGAGAGATTAAAAACAGAATGATCAAGAAGAAAGCAAGAAAGAAAATGACAAAAGAAAAACCTTCAGCTATTAAAGATGGAGTGAACCAGATGTCAATCAAAAAGACAACACTTATATACTAACAGTTCAACTCTTGGTTTTGGTTTTTTGTTTGTTTGTTTTTTAAAGTTTCACCTGAAACATCCCTCACGTTGGTTTATTCCATTTTAGAAAGGGAGAGCACAAAGTCAGGGATTAAACTTCTTTCAGACTCCGGTCTGTTAAATGGAAGCAGGTCCAAAAGGATACACAAAGCCTCACCAAAGCCAAATGAAGGGCACAGAGGAATCACCAGTTTAATCATCTGGTGTTAAATGACTAGTTCTAAAGTCCAAAGCCTTAAAGAGAGGTGATCAGAGGAGGCGGGGGAGGGAGGGGGTGAGGGGAACAAGAACAGAACTCTCCTATACATGTTTTATATTCATAGCATAAATAACATTAATAACAACACCTGCATCACCTTTTCACCTAAAAAAAAAAGTCTGTTTAGCAAGCAGAATCCTGTATGCCTCAGACCTAATGCAGTACCAAGACAGCCTGAAACACCAGGCATAACAAGAGTTGACCTTGTCTCTGAGACTACTGCAGATAAGAGTTATCATAGTCCAACAGATGCCATAAAAAATAAGAAGTTCCACTTTTCTAAAGGCTTCCTAATCTCTGAGAATTATTTTGTTTCCTACATCCTAGTGCCATTGCTAACCACTGGGATTTGTTCCAGACCACACACATCCTTGCTGTGAAATATTTATTTTGAAAGATCACAAAGCTAATGTAGCTCCATGAATCACTTAGTTCCAGATCACTGATGACCACAGTTAAGAGAATTACTGATCTAGTATACAGTGTTACACACAACTGCAAAAAGCCATGAAAGAAACAACTAAGCAAGACCACATACGTTCTACCAATCTGCACCCATAGCTATATCACATCACGCGATGCAACAGCTCCAGCACAAAAACTCCAGAGATTTTTCCCCCAAAGAAACAATGCTTTTTTAATGTAATAATAAAAAGAAATAAAACATATAAATAAAGGGCAAATCACTTCAACAATGCCTCCAGAAACACTATAATAACTAATAAACCTTGTGAAGCATCACTTCTACTAGATACTAATAGATCCCACCAATAATCACATTAATTCAAGCTGAAACCACATGGGTTTACCAGGACAAGTATTTCCATCCCTAGCTGCAAGGTTGTAACGCAGAGCCCTGAGGCCAGGTACCCCTAATCTCTACACAGTGCCTGGAGGAAGGCTGATCTCTCAAAAGGTGACTCACAAGAGCAAAAACAGATATGTGACCTAGCAAGGTACCAGGAAATTCCACAGAGCGCTGGTCCATACCTGTGTTTGCAATGCCACCAGTCACGGAGGCAGCAAGGACTCCTGCTGTAAGGACTCTGACCTGCATTCACAGCCTACGACCCTCACCTTACAACCAGTCTCAAAGGGTGTTCCTGTCAGCAGGGAGAACAGGAGCCACTGCTGCGCTTTAGAAGACAAGATGGTTCAGAACAAGGGGAATAAGCCAGAGTGGCCATAGCAGGGTCAAGCCCCTGGCTACTCTCCAGCACTGAGCCCGGTGAGGGGCCGACACCAGGCCGCCCGAGGTGTGCTGCCCACGGGGGAAAAGCGCCCGGGCGGCAGGTCTCGGGGAGATTCCCGGAGCTCGGCCCAGGGCCTCGACACGCGCAAACAGACGAACACACGCGGTCGGGCCGGCAGCCGCCCCGCAGGGCCCCAGTGCTACCGGGCCGCCAGAGCGGCGC
>NW_010307946.1:0-14923 GCF_000700745.2 Antrostomus carolinensis | reverse complement strand
AAAAAAAAAAAAAAGATACACAGACCTCCACACTGAAGCACCCAGTGAGACTCAGATTTTAAATACAGAGGAAAGGTGCCAATTAAAATCCAATATATTCTTTAAAGGCACATACATTTTTTGCTTCATAATATTAAGGGATAGCTTTCCAATTTGAAGCACGCCCAGTCTTCATTTTAGCTTTACCCTCTATCACCTTGTTTGCACAACCTTAAGTAATAAGAAATTACTTCAATCCCTAGGATCAAGTTTAAAAGAAAAACCACAAAATAGAAAATAACCTTCAGCCTAACTTCTATGGTTTGTCGGATTACCTGAGCCAAACACTGAGGACACCTCCAGTCCCCTTTGGGAACATCATGAAGGGGTGGAATTAAACAAAAAGTATGGTAACTGTCATCACAGCCATCACACAACAGGAGACGGTCCTCATCGTTACCACTGCCACATAAGAGACACACATACAAATCCACCTGTAACAAAAAATTGCCAGAGTGGGAATTTCAGCACTTAAGGTAACTCATGGAGCAAGAGCAGTTTGGTAACTCAAGTCATCTGTGACATTTGCCAAAGCTTATTTTTAATTTATCTCTGAAACAGAAGCAAGACAAGCAAATACAATATAATTATGTAAAAGTTAAAAAAAACCCTTTGCAATTTAAGGAAGGGCCACAAGAGTTGCTAGTCCTTTCTTTTTTTTTCCCCAATGACAGAAGACTTGATTCAGTGTCCAGGAGAGTTTAAATGAGCAGGATTCAGCAGGTCTAATGTAACACCTGTTGCTGGCTCACAAATCCTTTTTCTTGTTGCTCGCACGTGCAGTACATGTGCACGGATGTTTCGTCCTCTTCTGAGACCAACTGTTTGGAGCCTCAGAAGAGAGAAAGCGGTTCCTCTTGACAGGAGTGTTCCTCTTTTTCCCCAGAGATACTGGCCAAGACCTTCATTTGAACTTGGAAAGCAGCAGCTTCCCAGCAGAGCTCTGTGCTTTTGGGCAGGGGGGCAGCTCTTACACAAGTCTGATGGAGGTTTCACACAGCAGCTACTGAGCCCCACGGAAAAGGCGCAGCACTGCAGATGTGGGAAGGGTTGTTTGCTGCCTGTCCTGCACCACACCTTCATCAGCAACAGACTGGAAGGCTCTTCTCAGATGCAGAACAGAGAACAATACAATACAACCCTGCTGTCTTGTATTGTTAAAAAAAGAAGCAGTATCTTCTGCTCCTTCCTGCAAGTGTTTTTTTTCAGGGGGTTGGGGTGTCAGGCTCCTAGTGTTTGCACAATTCATTCTCAGGTATCTAGCTATACGTGTGGATTAAACAAAGAATATTCTTGGTTTTAGGAAGGACCCAAGTAGTGGCATGGAGAGAAAGAATCTCAGTATCATCTTCTCAAAAGCGAGACAAACTACCATTGCTTTCAGTTGGGGTTTTTTCTGGAGGAAGGGGTGGTGGTATGTGGAGAGCTGGAACAGGAACAGGGTTGGTTTTTTAAGAAGCATTTCAATAACAAAGCTTCCAAGTTAGTGTTGAAATTGGGGAAAAAGTGGCAGGTCTGCTGGAGAGCCGAGTGCCAAAGCTCATTTTAAGCTTCCTTGAGGTTAAACAGCACTGGGGAGAGAGATCAGTTCAAAGAAGAACCACTTCTCTTTGGATTCTTCTTTCAAAATGCTTATTTTAAGACTGTACCTTGGAGACAGAAAACAAGTTACTTTAGTTAGAGATGCTGAAACTTAACTATCCTGTTACTTTCAGCTTTGTAACAGCATGAAGCTTTACCAATATGTATACTCCAGCAGGCACAGACACTGCTTTATTTCAACCACAGGGTTACATGAAGAGTATGAAAGAGCCCTTAGTCTGATATAAATGACATGAGATTCCACTACATACCCAAGAGAAACCCAGAAACACCTGCAATCAACATGAAGCAGCAGGAAGGCAGGGCGTACTCACAGCATTAGTGGGTTTTTTAGATCGGACTTTGGATTTGTCTTTCTCTGGCTCCCCAACATGTTCTCTCTTCTCGGGAAGTTTCACTGCACTATGCATTTCCTTCTCTGGTGCAACAGAAAAAAAAATAAGGGTATTACAAAATGTTTCAATGTTTAGCATTACTTGTTATTATTTCTTTTATTTGTTGTTACTCGTTAGACTGCATCACTCCAACTTTCTTGTCTAATTACTTGTTATCCCATGCACACGCTTGTTTCAGTTAGCTTAAGGCAAGATTTGGACACCTGCAATGCCTACAGAAGCTGGTATTATCAGAAAAACCAAGCATGCCATCATGACCTAGCAATCACTATCACAGCCCACATTTTTTGAGTGGGTATTTTAAATCCCATTTAAATTAAATTATGAGTATCTTCAGGAGCTAAGATTTTGTTTCCATGTGGTGTTAACAACTGTGGTTGAATTATTCCATCAATTTTACAAAAGCACGTCACATGGAGACATCAAACAACACTACAGCTTCCTACAATGATCTTCACACTTCAGTTTCTTGTGGTGGTAGCTTTTATGAAAATGTTAGCATCAAAGATGAGCTTGCACCAGAAGTGGCCTGACAAAGCAGCAGTTCCTCTACAATCTTACACTCCTACCTAATCTGAGCATGTCTCTACTCAATTCTTCATTTCTGACATTATTTAAAAAACCCCAAAAAACCACACACCTAAATCCATACAACGGAGTGTGGAGAATCTCTGGTGCTGAAGACAAGGGGTCAATGAAGTTCTCAGCTAAAGTTACCAGTCAACTAGAGACCTTTACTGGTCATGAGACAATCTGAAGCATTTCTCAGAGTCCAAGAGCTAACAAAGATATTAAAGAGAAGAATGTCTACACCTAGCAGAAATTTAAGCATTGAAAAAAACTACCTAGAGCTTTTCCCTTCTACTCTTCAGGGGGAAAGAAAGAAAAAAGGTTAATGCCTAAAGACACCCCTTAAGGAAAAAAATTATCAAATTTAAAAAGATCACAATCTACTAAAATTCTTGGGAAAAAAGAAAGAAAAAGAAAAACATTTTAAATGAACAAAGGAGACCGACAAACTGCTTAGTTAATTTCAATTATTAAGTAGTTGTAAATAGTTCCTGTATTAGTTTTGCCAAATTATTTGTCAACATGCTTATTCTTCTGTTTGATGGCATTAAACATTACTTCTCAGTCTGAAAGTATTATTTCTGAAGGACAGGTAATAACAGACTTGAGACTATTGACAGAAGCAGTTCAAAAATCATAGTATGGGAACTTTATTGTTAAGTTCACAACATACTGATTTTGCCTTCATGAGTTTCATTTCCTGATTTCAAATTCAAATTCTTTCCTAAAAGTGTCAGAAATCTGACACATTCTTAAAAGACTTCCCTCTATTTAAAGCCAGTGGATTGATGCTAGCTATTTGAAATACAAAACAGAAATATGGCTCAAATCTGGTTTTTGATTGCTCCATAAGAGACACTGAAGTTTAAAAAAGTAGAATTTTTTTTTCAGCTGAAAGTATCTTCTCCATGAAAACTCACTTACAAAACAAAAATATTTCAAAGACATTAAAGAACATTTAAAAATGAACTTAACAGAAGTATTTTTTAAAAAAAACACCTCTGGATTGTTCCAACTGCTGAATTTAACTCTGGTCTTAAAATAAGTTTGTACAAGGTAAAAAAAATTTCATTCACATTTTGTTTCCCTCCCCGCTTGCCACTCACCATTTTCACACTTTGGAGGTGCACATCCCATTCTACGTCTCAGATTATGAGTTCTGGGTTCTGGAGCATCAGATTCAGTTTTAATATTGGTTGCCTTAAAAAAAATTTAAAAAAGAAAGAAAGAAAAAATCAATAATGACCTTAGATGGAACACTTTACACTTATACTTTGGGAAATGTTCACTGCCACCTGAACTCACGGCGGCTTGCCCAAGCATAGATGGACCATTTTGGAACACACAGTACACAATGCTGTAGGAAAGGCTGCGCACCCACAGAGATCCAACCTGCACCCAACTCCTCCCGCCCTCAGAGCTGCTCGGGCTCTGAAGAAGGGAAGAAGCTGGGTATGTCCTTGGAGTCCTAACAGAAGAGTGCCTAAATAATTATCTGCAAGTCTCTACAGTCAAGTAACTTTGGTGGCAGCCCCTGTAAGGTTTTCAAATACACATTTCAATACTCTCAAGAGCTAAGAAAAGAACTGGGGAAAAAAATTAAATTTTTATTTCCACATTCAAAAAACCATTTCTGCTTACAATTCTTAATCCACTCTGCTAAATGCCAGGAGAGAACTGCAGAGGTTCAGAGAACCTGATGTGAGACAGACACTTCACTGAGGTCCAATGGAGGTCTTAAAACTTGTAACCTGACTTTTCTAGGAAAAACTCAGGCAGGTGGAAGTCAGATAAAGACCTTGAGGACTTCATTTAAACCCTAAGAACTATTTGATACTTACAAATGAATAAATCTAAAAAGGCAACCTGAATTTCTGAAATACTTGTATTCAATTATTTAAAAAATAGTTCAAAGAGAAATAACACAGGGAGCAATCTGGAGAGATTTGAAAGGAAATCCTACAAAAAGCCTGTGCCAATAACGATATCATGTTTTTAGTTTTGTTTCAGTGGAACTTGATAAGAAGCAAAGGAGCGAGGAACTTTGGGCTTTCATAGATTTTCTTTTGCTCTTGACAAGCAGAACATACTCTGGTCTTCTAAGCAGGGAACTGTGTATTGTGGAGCTTTCAACGCAGAATGTTTTTTCATTTAATTCTTATATTTCTTCCCTGAAGTTCTGAGACTGTGGGAGAACAATTCTCAAATCCCTCAGCACAAAGACAAGTTTCTCCAATATTGTATTTTTTAAGCCTAATTTCTCAAGGAAATGAGGACACACAACCTCTCTTGCTACTCACACAAGTCAGTCCATGATCAACCACTCCCTGAACCCCAAATAATGGGACTTGTTCAGCCAAGCTCTACAAGCATGACTTCCAGCCTGAATGCATCACCAGGGATTTGAAGAGACAGGGTTTGTTCTTGTTTTGTTTGGGTTTTTTTGGTAGGCTTTTTTGTTTATTTGTTTTGGATTTTTACAGAGGTGGTTTTGACATTATTTCCTCTTCATTTTTTTATGTTCTTTTTGTCCAAATTACTGTCTCCATGAGACCAGGCAGAGGTCTCATTGCTTAAAATATGCAAAAGATTGCTATTCATTTTATTTAGTAATACTGCATCAGGATCAGTTTGCACTGATCCTCAACTAATGCAGTAACAGTCTTCTGCATCTTTAACTTCTATGAGTTGCATCTGTATTCTGTGCTTAAGCCTGTATTTAGCTTCACAAGAGGAGCTCTTCTTTTTGGCCTGAGCCTTTTATCATATTGATTCATCTCACTCTCACTTCCGCAGCATTGTCTTGGTCTTTTCCAGTTATTTTTGCTGTATCGTGCATCTAAAACATTTGCATTTCAAAACCAATGACTGTCATTGCCCTTTTCCTTTCTAATTATCAACATTTTCTCCTAAGTGTTTATTCACCAGGTAAGAAAGGACAAGTTAAAACTGGACGTATCTTATAACTGCAAACTAACACTTATCCCACAGGCTATATTTTCTGCTTGAAAGAATAATTTATAGTACTTTCCTGTCGTTCACTTATTTTAAAGGTTTACAGTAGATGGTTAGCCTTTGAAAAGCAGGAAATGTCAAACTGGGAAACATGAGAGTGAACTGAGGTTTTACAATTTAAGACCCTTACAAATCCTTGTATAAGGTATAGAACAAAAAGTTAAGACAGTTAACCAAACACCACTACTTTGCAACCAGGTCAGCGCAAAAATCAACTGCTTGTAGCTTCCATGTAGGATAAAATGGATTTAATTAACTTAGCTGACTACACTGAAGTGAAACAGGAACATTCACATTGACAAATCTTAACTTTTGGAAATTACTGTCTTAGAACACTGCAGCTCCTTGCTAAGCGAGTCAGTCCATGCTGCTTAATTCAGCCTTAGCTCTGTAAGTTTTAATTCTACTCTTAATCAACTATTTTATTTCAAAAAAATTAGGTGCATGACATCAGTAGTGCTCAGGGAAAGGGCTGAGAGGGTAACCTTGCATTTTGGCTAATCATAAGCAGTTAGTTTCCACAGAAATGACAAAAATGTGTGCTCGTTGTTAGGCAGTGTCAGCTGACACAACTGTCACAGAAACAGCTAAATTTTGACTATATATTTGCCCTTTTTTTATATTTGAGAACTACCATCTTTCAACCACAGGGAGATACTTCAAATGGAAAGTTTCAGATCAAACTACTGAGATTTTCTCAGAGTTATAAATCTACTTGTAACTGAGTATTTGAGTGGAAAAGCTTTAAAAAACCCTTAATTGTAAATTATTAACTAAGAAGAATTTGCAACAACTAAGCTGTACTACTTGGTAGTAATAAAGACCAAGACTAGAACAATGGGAGTTAATAGAGAGCTTGAAATGAACTTAAATAGAAATCTGGATTATAAACAAAGAGTCAGTCATGACCTTCCTAACTCATGATGTCACCACTGATAAGACCATCTCCTGGGAATAAGCCTCCTCTAGTCTTCATCTGCTAAACAAAGAAATAGTAAACTCTCTGAAGGCAGGAACATCATTCTGGAAAGACTCAAGTCACTATTACAGTTTTCCAGCAACAAAGGAGACATCATGATCTCCTAACATACATCTTCACAGGAGTACTCTGTGCAGTATAATCAATAAATTTTATGCTTATCCAAATAAATATTATTTCTTAAGCACATGTAAGACCTGTTTGACTGTACAGAACCGTATTTACCATGTTATGCAATTTTTTCCTTATATTGCATGGTGAAAGTATCACAAATTGATAGAACTCGGAGTAAAAAATGAAATATAACTATATTACAACAAAAACCTCTGCTCTAACATTTGATTCAACTCATGAAAGATTTACAGAAACCTCCGAACACATTTAAAAAAAATAACTACTGCTCACTGGCTGTCCTCTAACAAAATGACAGATCAAAGCTGCAAAATAAAAGCTTAATTTCTAGACTTTGTAACCTGTATTTTAATCCATGAGCCAAATATTATTTATAATCATGCTAAAAGCACTATTATAGCGTACACACTCGTAACTAACGCGTAAGTGGAACAGTTTCAGCAGAAGAGCCTCTCAGAACTCCAAAGCTCAGTAAGACACTTTTTAAAGTATCACACAATCCTTACCATATTATTTATAATTTATGCATTTATAAATATTTAGGTATGTTTAACAATGACAAAGAAAAAGTTAAACAGCTGTTTACCACACATATACATTTAGTGATCTGATGGAAATAACATTTGTCCTGTAACTCAACTGAAACCCACTGTGCCATGTGGCCAGGCAAACTACCACTGCATTGCGATCGGAAGCTCCGTCACCACCCAGCCTTTGCCCAGATAAATCCAGATCCTCTCACCTCTGCTCTTAGGCGTTTTGCTCGACGAGCAGGTGGGCAGGTTTCAGATGGCTGAACAGACTGTCTCTGCGGAATATCATGGGGCTTATATTCCTTGTCCTTTGTGTCACTAGTGAGATCTGGTTTCTGCAAGCACTAAAGAGACAATTTGATTACTTAATTTCTGCCTCCACTTCTAACACAAACTTTGTGTAGAACAATTTCCTGGCTAATGTGAAAGAACGTATACAGGGTTTTAATGATTATTGTGCTGAGTTAATAAAAATAGTACTTATGACAATTGTAACATTGTTTGAACAAATCACAAAATCACTTTTTCCTTCCATTTTACTGAATGCAATAACCGTAACAAAGGATCCCGAATATAGCTGAACTCCTCCTCTAAATGAGGTGAGCACCGAACATTTCTCTATGAGAATACCAATACCAATTCCTCGAGCAGATGGTGCTTTTGGAGACTGAATCAACAGCCCACTGGAATCTGCTGTAGTGTCCTCAGGTTGCATTACTGTAACGCTAACATACAGAGCAACGTGAGGGTAAATTACAGCCTATACTACACCTGTCTTAACTGAAATACAGTGTCATCTGAAGAACACTGCAGAAGCTACGTTCTTCATACGTTTTGGAGAGGACAACTCTGCTGCATGAATTAAGGGTAGAAGTGAAGAAGAAGATGTAAGAACAGTTTTAGTTATTTCAAGTTACTGAATGAACACATTTAATTGCTGAAAACTGTGTATACATTTGGCAAGAAAAAATTGTAATTAATGACAATTCCAAGTTTGTCGAGCCACACAACATTCTGTAACAGCAGACACAATATAACAGTTTTTAATGAGTAAACAACAAATCCTAAAGGAAAAAAACTCTCATGTTGTCATGAATTACTTCACACGAATTGCTGGATCCACATTTCCCCAGTTCTGTTAATCTGTTCCCATCACAAGCGTTTTCTCAGCAAAAGAGAAAAAGGACAGGAACTCAGGAGAACCAGTGCAGCAGCATAAGGACTGATACTTTGCAGAGAGCACAGAAATCAGACTTTCAGAAACAAATGGTAGTCAGAAGGGGGAATGTAGGAAAAAGTGGTATTTTAGAACACAAGTCCATGCTGAAAGAAATATGTATTTAATAAAAAAGAACTATCCATCAAGGGTGGATATCCATCAAGCAGGATATAATTAACTGTCATGCACAGACAGTCCACAACACTACTCAGAGAAACCTCCAGAATTTCTGTCATATTTAGGACAGCCCCCAGTCTTAGGCTTTGTAAGCTCTACATGTATTCTTTGAAAGCAAAAGTCTGACTTAATTTCAACATCAAATACACGAAACCACCCAGTTTTGCAGCTCATGCACGTGAGCATTAAGTCCTGGCTGACACGCCAAGGTGGGCACATACTCCATGTACTTGGAGGGCGCAGGGCACGGCAGCTAGCTCTTCAGAGAAGCAGGCTCCCTTAAAGTTCACACTGAAAGAAGATGATGTGAATTATTTCACATTAACATCAGTGGAGAATGTCGAAACTAACGATTTCTCAGGACAGAAAATGGACTAGCAGAAAAGGCAAGTAAGTAGGAAAAATATGAAAATGAGAGAACAGAAAAGCAAATGAGATTAATGCTACATAGAACATTTAATGACTTCTATAAAATCTAGTTCCTTGAATCATGTCCTCAAGTGAAACCAGAATCTTTCACTAAGAAAAAAAATAATAGTTTCTACTCCTTCTGGTAACAGAGGACACATGAGCCTTGAAAGTAAGTACCTAGAAGGCAAACAGCTTTCCCTAAACAAAAGGGTAACTTTATGCTAACAAATAGCATAACTTCAGTGGAGTGTCCAAGCAAATAAAATAAAAAAAGGCACTGTTGACTAAAAAAAGCCCAGAAGACATTTCCTAAATATTGAGGTTTCAACAACTATTTAAGTAAAAATATTTCCCAGCACCTCAGTAACCTGAAGGCAAGGCAGCACTATAAAATGGCTGTTAATTAACATTTTAAACTCGTACCTAGAAGTAAAAGTCCTGTCTTAAGGATGAGAATTCCTCCAAACCTACTTTACGCCTAGACTGACTTGATCCAGCTGCAAGCATGTGACTTTAACCCAAGACACCAGCTGCCACTTCTTCCGTTCTTTCCTCTCCCAACTAGTAGAGCTTTTTTGGTAAGGTTGAGCTTCTATCAATAATTTACTGTAAGCTCATCCTACATACTGGGATCTAGCCTCTGATCATCATCTCATATTCTGAGGAGCTGGTTGCACATACAGCCCTTCAAATGGTGGCACACAGTTAAGTTAAAAGCCCATCAGCTGAAACCATTAAGGAGCAGCTCCTTCAGCAGGCAATCCAAGGACGCAGCAGGAATGTTCACAAGGCCTCCAAGATATCAAAAGATGGAAAAAAAAAAAACCAAAACCCAGGGATGCAATTAATCTCCTCCAAGTTTATGAAGTAGTAATTTACACATAAGCTAATCACCCAGGTGCCCTGTACTTGCAGAATACAAGTGGTCTACCCATGCTATGTATCCACTTGAGGATAAGAACCACCAGACTCCAGAGGTGCTTATTTTTGTCCAGTAACAATAAAGTGTCCTAGAGACCTCTCTGACACAGAAGCATCTTTATTAGAGGCATACACACATAAATCTTTGAACAGATGAATCCCACTCAGGACATTAAACCCTTAGTTTGGAAAGGAGATCAGACTCAGAATCACTGAACCAGTTGTATTCACTGAAAAGCAGAACACCACAAGATCATCTCTAGCCCCTCAAACTGTAGCTGCATTTTAAATCATGCAAATATCCGGGCAATACATCACAGAAAATGCACTGACAGAAGATTCTGGACACATCAATTCATGTAGGAGGACATTTATCCCTGTGGGCACATAGTGTGATTCAGCAGTACCACACTGATGGTTACTACAGCTAAGAAGAGAAGCAAGGCACAGATAGTAAGAACCAGTACACCAGGTTTACTGCAACTCCTCTGGAGACAAACACCAGAGACCTGTCTAGTTCAGTGTTTCAAGATAAGAATAAAATAAATACACCCCTGTGGAGAGCTGCTTTGAGTATTAGAAACTGGCTGATTTAATAATTTTTTGCTGTTTGACTGAACAAGAGCTTTAATAAAAACATGTTACTTGTTCACCTCTGAACAGCTCCAGATAGTTTCACTATTTTAGTATGTATACAGAAATATCTCCAGCTGAGATATTTCTCAAAATAACTCCTGAAGCCAGTTTAATATATATTTAAACCATACATAATTCATGCTATACACAGATCAGCATGAGATTTAAGTTATGGCACAGGCATCAGTGGAAACTACATCATTCCATACTTTCAGCTTTTGCAGGAAAAAAAAAATAAAAAAAATCAATGAATATTGCAAGTACCAATTAAAAAAAAATTCAATAAAATCAGTGAACACAAGCACTGATCTTTTATGGATGATCATCCTGCCTGCATGGAGAGTTCCTCTCAAAAGGCTTGTTGAAATATTGCAAGAAGGAACCACACATCTCAAACTGACAGCTGTCAAATCAAATAGCTACATCTTCTCCAAAAACAAAAATCACAGATGCTTCGATTGCTAGTAAAGCACTAAACAGACCCACAATAAAATGGACACCTACACAAGAAGCATCTGGGAAAGCACCACTTACTGAGAACATATGGAAGAAAGCCAAGAAGAACCTCATCTGAGATTCTTCCTCAAAAAAGTATAGCAAAACAAACTCAGTTGGAAGACAACATTGTCAGGAAGACAAAAAAAAAGTCAAATCTTAGGAGTGAAAAGTGAGCTAAACACAACATATTTCTGTGGATTCTCCCAGTTCATTGAAAATGCACATCTCTGCCATATATGGGAGGGGAATATTTTAGCAGCTTTTGGGGAGGAGGAATTAAAAAATTAAGTTAACCATACCTTGTTTGGAACAAATGTCAAGTGCCCATTGCAAGAGAGAGCTTGGAAAGTTACATTTAAAAAGAAGCATGACCTAATTTGAGAAGGTTTTTCTCTTCTAAAAGGATCCACTACTGAGAAAACCATGAATGTAAAAACCAACTGTGCGACAGACACTCACATGGGGAACTTTTATTTCCAAAGCAGTGTAGTACCATGTTAACGGTTTTACTTTACTGAAGTGCAATGCAATTGCACTTCAAAAACATGAAAACAAAGGTAGGTGATACAAAACACAGCAGCTTACCAGCTTAAAAAAACCCACACAGAAACAAAACAGAAATCCACAGTTTTCAGACCTAATAAAAATGCAAAGTTTTCAATTAAATACATTCAGAAAATGGTGTTGCTTTCCACTGCTTCACATAACTGTGTTTGAGGCAAGGCAAAATGTTTGTGATACAGCAGTTTCCCTAGCACAAAGATTTTTATATTCCACTATATTTTGTTCTTATCCTCCATTTGCAAAACACTCAAACCTACACAGTTAAATTACTTTTTCTGAAGGGTCTGAAGAATCTAGCTGTTCTTCACTGAGAAGATGTGATCATCACTAGCTAAATAAAAAGCCTTCAATTCCAACCCTTCTTGAATTATGTCAAATCCCTCCCTCATTTTGGTAGCTTTATGTGAAAGGCTAGTGTTGATTTCTGTAGACAGAGAAATGCTTGTAACAGGATTAGGACTTTTATTGCTTAAAAAAGGTCAACGCTCCTCTCTTTGGAAGATCATCATGGTAAGACTGTTTCAAATAAATAAAAAAACGGATGTTGGCAACTGCAACCTATTTTGGTTTTCCAAATAAATGACTACTGCTCTAAAAGAAAAGCTCTATTCTTCAGTAGAGATTATGTTGCTTCCACTCTCAACCAACCCTGAATTCTGTTTTAACGTCCAAATCTAAGCAGGAAGGATTAAGATTTAAGCGTGAAAAAAGTCACAAGCCACACTGTTAACTACACTGCAATATCCACGAAGCATTCTTGAACTTGACACCCTTAGCAAAATCGTGATGAGTTATTGCCACAAAACTGCCACGCTTTGATATATAGTTCCTCAGTCACTATGTGCCAGTGACACAGACCCACAGCACTCTTGTTCTAACAGAGATGGCCCTATATTCATCTGTGAATATAGCAGCATTGTGCATTTGACAAAACAGCATTAAGGAAATCATTACACTAAGTCTAAAAGTCTGTTATCATAAGGGTTCCGTAAACTGTTGAGAGAAAATACCAAAAGGTAGCACTCAAAGCAGTCAGTAAGAGGTTACCTAAAAGAGAAATTCTAAAATCTTTTGAGTAAAAGTTTGCCTGTGGCTTTCTGAATTCCTTGTGTCAACACCACAGACTACATCTTGTCACCTGCCTGCCATAAAGCATAAAGTGCAATCTTTGGAAAACGTTCCATCAATAAATAAAAATAACAGACTGGCTGCTAAATTAATTGGACTTGAGTTAGCTTCAATATAGCTTACCAGCAGGCTTGCTCCAGACTGGAATAAGTTGTAAGGATAGAGAATGCGTTCATAGTGCGCACGGATGTGCGAACCCACGGCTTTGCCAGGAGCAAATCCCATCCTAGTGGCTATTTTGGTCCATTTTCTCTCCTTGCAAACTACCTCAAATCCTCCTTCTTCTGCAACTAGCTAAAAAGCAAAAACAAAATGGTAACATATTTAATACTACAATTATCAGCATTTAAGGAAAGCATTGCTAGTTTAAAAGGCAAAACAATACCACAATTGCTATTTTAAACTAGAAAAATATAGATTAAAAAAAAGTGTAGTTAAAAAACCACAAAACATTAAAGTTGTTTAAAAGCTATAATTGGAAGATGTAACATATAACTTATTCAGGAATTGTAAACTTGTTGAATTACTTTACAAACAAGGCAGCACCTGTATTAGGTGACCAAACGGTAATTCAGCCTACTTTTGAGAATTTGTCTGGCTGCAATTTGTCACGCCTCCACTTTGCATTCCAACACAACTTTCTAGCTCAGTACAATCAGTTCTTCTCACTAGAACAAGTACTATGAAATAGGCTCAAAAGCAACCAAATAAAAACTACCATAAACATAGAGAAAACAGAGAGAACATATCCTTGGGGTCAGTGAATCTCATCCCTTACTATCAGAACACATAAACGTCTCCAGAAGTTTAACAAGTGTCATCCTGAAAGTAACTGGATTTTTTTTCTCTCATATTTCCAATAGAAAAATGTATTTCTCACTGCTGTCAATGTTCAGAGGCTTTCTCCAGTTAAGCCTAAGTTTATTCTTCACCAGTTTGTATCCAAGTTCAACTTTAAAGAACAGCTGGAAATTTGATTTGATCTCCTAGCTCACATGAAAAATCCCATCTTATATTTCTTACTATTTTGTCACAATAGTTAGGTTAAACTAAGTAATACTTTGTTCACCTCAGATATACCCCATTATCTCCCCTGGACAACTGTGATACTGAGATAACACATCTTTTCAGGATGAGTTTCTCCCTTGTAACAGTCTTACTCTATTAAGCTGAAATAAATCCAGGATCTTCCTCTCCACATGTGGAATTTTCAGAGTACATCCCTGAAGCTCCCAAAACTTTGCAATCTGGTCCAGAAAATTCAGCTTTACACGAGTTTGAGCCTGAAAAAAAACCAAACAACAACAAAATTAACTGCATACTAAATGCAGATTAAGCTTTTGTATCCCAGTGTTTATAATGTTGCAGCCTCAGTTGCCTGCCTGGTTTTCCCCTCTGCAAAAGTAATTTTGCATTTTTCCCTCTCACAATATGCAGGAAAAAACCATACAAATAACCACCAGCCTTTCCTCAAGTCACATTTTGTTAACTTTTACTGCATTTAAAAAAGTTCTGAGATCAGACAAGCAATGAGTTATTACTGCTAAAAACTACCTAAACTAGCTGCATTGTTAGGATGTATTAAATTTATTACATTAATAAATAAATAAAACTGGAAAACAAGAAGTTCTATCTGAAGATAATGAAAAACTTCTTTACTGTGAGGGTGCCAGAGCACTGGGACAGGCTGCCCAGAGAGGTTGTGGACTCTCCTTCTCTGGAGAGATTCAGAGGTCCCTTCCAAACCTCTCCATTCTGGGATTCTGTGACATGCAACAGATCATTACAATTTGGTTTATTTGTAATTAACCAATATTTATATGTTTTGGTTTGTTGTTTTTTTTTTAAAAAAAAGGTTTTGTTATCCCTTTTCTCTCCCAACTGCATTTGTTTTATTTTTATGGATACGAACTGATCAGGGTAGGGAACACCAACCAGTTTGTTCGCACAGCAATTCACACGGTAAGATAACTGGACTGCTGCTGTACTAAAGAGTAGTAGCTTACACTTAAATTATGACATATTGTATTTTCATCACATTTTCTGTTCTTAAGGTAAAAAATGGCTGTGTCTATATGTCCTGGTTTTGCTAGGGTAGAGTTAA
>NW_010307945.1:7917-8565 GCF_000700745.2 Antrostomus carolinensis | reverse complement strand
TATATATATGGTACTGAGTAATCTATTCTAGTTGACCCTGCTCTGAGCAGGAAAGGTGAACTAGATGATCTCCAGAGGTTTCCAACCTCAACTATTCTGTGATTCTGCAAAGTTGTGAACCTGACTTACTCTGGCATCCTGAAAGGAGAATGCACCTCCAACAGTACCTTCCCCATGGTGCTCCAGATTTGATTATTACAAAGCTAGCCAATCACACCTGGAAGAAGAATGCACCTCTTACCATCCAGTATCAGTAGGACAACAATCAATTTTTTGAAGTCAAGACAATAACTCTTCCTAGGCAAATAACAACCAGTTCAATTAACTGGGGTAATGTAGCAGGAAGTTCTAAAAAATTCCCATCAAAGTAGTCTTAAAATGTAAATTCATCATCATTTATTCCTATGAAAACTTAAAGTTGACAATAAAACTCCATTATGAAAATTTTGTGAAAAGCTTTTAATTTTCACAAAATAAAAAGAAGCCTAGAAACAAACAAACAAACAAAAAAAGCAAAAAATAGGAACAGAAGAGTCCTAAATATCTGTTTAAATTCACAAAGATTGCAGAATATAACACTGAGTCCTAGTATGAGACACATAGACACAACATGCTGGTCAGTACCAAACACCTCCTTTCACTTCCAGC
>NW_010307945.1:1202-7904 GCF_000700745.2 Antrostomus carolinensis | reverse complement strand
ACCAGCAGTCGCTGCTCATATGATCTGCACAGACAATGTTAACGGTCACTCTAGAAGCACACACCATTTTTGAGCTGGTTTGTGTTTTTTACTATGGATTTAATGACAAACTGTTAATCTACAAGATTAAATTAACAGTTCACCTGAGAATAATTTTCACTAAAATTATGTGAGGTATTAATCTAAAACGAGATAAATAACTGGTCAATGTTCAGAACACCAGGACCAACACTAATGGTCTGGGCCAGGCTCAAACATACATGAAAACATTACAGTGAGAAAGTCACTGCTTTGTTTGAACTGATCACCTGCATTTCTAGCAGCAGAGGTGATGGTTTCTTCCACAGCTCTGTAACAGAAAAGCATACTCTGAATTCTCTGCCCAAGAAACAACACATTCCTTTGGAAAATAAAACATAAGAGTATTAAGGCAGTTTACTTCATTATCAAAAACATCTGCAATTAAATTTGCTTTTGGTTGTTTTACTCCTACTTTCATTAGCAAAAATATGTTCCACATTCTAAATATAATCTCCTGAAATTATGATGGAAATCTGAAAAAAAATCTATAAAGAGGCAATAACAGGTTGCCCAAGGAAGTTGTGGCTGCTCCTCCCTGGAAGTGTTGAAGGCCAGGTTGGATGAGGCTTTGAGCAACCTGGTCTAGTGGAAGGTGTCCCTGCTGATGGCAGGGGGGTTGGAACTGGATGAGCTTTAAGGTCCCTTCCAACCCAAACCATTCTATGAATAAAGTCAGGACAAAACGACAACAGTAAGAAGAATCAAGAGACAGTGGAAACAGATTAATAACTACTGCAGAAATAAAATTCTGACAGGATGGCTGAGGCACAGAAGAGGAGAAAAAGTCAAATATTAGAACAAGAAACCAAATAAACACTGGTGTGATGTAAAAACAGTGTGATATGATCAACTCATCTCAAGAAGTCTGGCGATCCAAAATTAGTCTAAAAAGGTACTACAAATATTTAACTATAATAATTCATAACAGAAGGTGTTAAAGCTCAGGGTGAGATCTGGCTTCACTGAAACCAGTGACAAATCTTCTATTTTCTTTAAGGATTCAATGCTTTTTTTTAAAGTGAGAGCAACTTATACTTCAAGACTGGAAGTCAGAGAATACCAGCTCTGAGCTGGCAACCAAAATCCTATGTCTAAGAAAGCCCAGGGGCTGAGTTGACCACATTCTGGACACAGGAGATAAGACTGTTTTGGTCTTTGAATCGCAGCACGACAAAAGAGGGAGGAGGAAGACATGGCAAAACCAACTCCAAACCCACATGATTGATACTGAAGTCTGAATCGTTGAGTGCTGGTATTTGATAAAGAATACCCACACACTTCTGCACACATAATGCTACCAAGGGAATAGATACTTTGAAAGGAGACCAAAGAATAAAAATATTTATGGCACGTAAACAGTTTGAAATGTCACATCTCATGTACAGTTCATATTCTCCATCACATCCGGATGGCATTTTTATTTAAAATCTAAAATGTTTCTCACAATAAGCTATTCAAATCTGAATCATCTGTCATGAATCATAGAATCATAGAATGGTTTGGGTTGGAAGGGACCTTAAAGATCATCCAGTTCCAACCCCCCTGCCAGCAGCAGGGACACCTTCCACTAGACCAGGTTGCTCAAAGCCTCATCCAACCTGGCCTTCAACACTTCCAGGGAGGGGGCATCCACAACTTCCTTGGGCAACCTGTTCCAGTGTCTGACCACCCTCACAGTGAAGAACTTCTTCCTAATATCTCATCTAAACCTCCCCTCTTTCAGCTTAAACCCATTTCCCCTTGTTTTGTCATTAACTGCCCTTAGGAAAAGTCCTTCCCCAGCTTTCTTGTAGCCCCTTCAGGTACTGGGAGGCCGCTATAAGATCTCCCCGGAGCCTTCTCTTCTCCAGGCTGAACAGCCCCAACTCTCTCAGCCTGTCCTCATAGGAGAGGTGCTCCAGCCCTTGGATCATCAAATGATGGAATGATGCCACCAGCAAAAGACACATCAACAAAACAGAAATTAAAAAAAGCATGCTTAATATATTTAAGTTGTGCTCTGCGCTAACAGAAAACTAATTCCTCAGTGACACTTACTTCCCTGATACAAATCTTACAATTAAAACCCTGCACTGACTGGAAAAGTGTTGTCTTTCACTGACAAAATACACGATTTAAAACAATATCTATCAATATACACCTGTTCAGCACTAAAAAAATCACTTAAAATCACTATAAAATAATTTCATTCTTTGCACAAGATGCAACAGAAGAATGAATCTCAAGATAGGTGGAAAAGTAAACCTCAAAAGTCTTATTTCTGCAAACTTAACATCCCTAGCAGTTTTCTAACACTCACTCTAGTTCATACCCAAGCTTGCTACTTTACCCATTTCATGGTGACTTTCTCAACCTTTATTTCATTTACACACTGGTTTCACATGCCACCTGTAGGAGATTTCTGCACAGGGTGCAGCATCAGGCAGCACACACAATGCCCCAGATCAGCAGGCACTGCCATGTGCTTGCTATATCACCCAGAGGCAGCAAGCAGGCTGAACATCCACACGTGCACTTCAGCAGTGAATGCAGCATCAAGCAAGCCTGAGTGCTAGTTTTGTAATTTTTTTTAAACAATTTGCAACAATTTAATAATCCCTTCTACTCCTGTAATTATTTTCCACAGGGATTAAATACAGAAAACTGTTTTTACTCAAGTTCCATACCTGAGAGAAACAAACAGTGCACGAAGCTGGCTTCAGCAGCGAGAACTGCATTGTAAAAAAACTTAAAAAAAATTAAATAAAATAGCCATCAAGATGCTTATTGTGTGGTTATAATTAGAACTTGGGAAAAATTGCCCAAGTATAGTTCCAGACATACACATGGGAGGCTCTAGGCTGAAATCATCAAGATATTCTCTTAAGTTTTATGTATAAGAAAACAGATATGTTCTGATTAAATTCCCAACTGCAGTTCTGAAGATATCGAGCACTATTAACTCAGCCTCTAATGGGCAATGAAGTTTGGGGGTTTTTTGCCTGGTGTTTCTGTTTAACATTTTACTCTCTGCTTTTTATTCAAATTAAACTGTTATGCACAGAAACAATGCATTCATACAAACAATTGCAATAGGGAACAGGCTTCAGAATCACTACTGGTTTTTTTCATATCATCTCATAAGTGCTCCAGAAAGGCCCATCAAGTAATGAAATCTTTGCACTGACACAAACTGCTTTTTAAAAAGCCCTCTAGCTACCTCAGAAAAATCTGGATGTGAAGAGCTTAATTCCTCGAGCTAAAATCACATGTAAAATCTCAGCACATGGAAGGGGTCACTATCTACCTGGGCTAAGCACGGAACACCAAAGTAATCAAATCTGAAAGAGATAAGAGGGTCTCACCTGAAAAGACATAATTATTTCAATAAATTATTTAGGAACAGTTGCAGCCTTCTACTTTTCCTGGTCTACTTGCAAGTTTTTTGGGGGGATTTTTTTAGGATATACTCTGTGACTAGGCAGTGAAAATGTTTCCCTCCACCACTAGCCTGCTTTCAAACCTTCCTGAATGCTCAAGCTTTAATTGCAGTTTGGCTACAGAATGGGCATAACTTCATTATTTATTGCTCTAAGGAAGAAAAGAGACCAGAGATTCATTCACTGCTTAGATTTATTTTTTTTTTTTTAGGATTGAAGGCAAGGAAGTTTTTAGAGGACTGTAGAAGCTAAAAGAACCTAGAGAACTTTATTTTGCCTTTGAAGGTGGGGGAGAAAGAAGAGACAACTGCTGAAAGCAAAAACATGCCCAGCTTCCAGGTGTTCCAATACCAAGCTCAAATATACTTTTACCATTGCAATCTGGCCTTTCTTCCTACTTCAGCTGCCAGCTTTCCCCGGAAAACGAGCAGGCATTAATGTAGCTCATTATGACTTTTGCCTAGAATTAAAGTGCACACAGGCTACCTGGGCTGTAGAAAGGATTCTGAGACAAGTTCACCAAGATTTATTAGCAGGGTGCACAGCTGATGGCATACAGCGACTCAGATGATGGAAGTCACTTTGGAGGAAAAGAGGAAATAAAAGGAGACAGAAAGACATGACATGTTGGGAGAAAAACTGAAAACAAAAGGAGGAAGAAAGACATGACACGTGTCCAGTGCTGCAGATGATTTCCCCTGAAAAGAATTTCCCATAGTATGTAGATAGTTTTCATCAGAACTCCTGTAACCTCCTCACAGGACACATGCAGGCTGGTTGGCTGTTAAGCACTATGAAAGCACGTCATGGCATCCCCAAATGAACCCCAAACCAACAACCCAGAGAAATGCAAAGGGAAGAAAAGTTTTTCCTGCTCCTGCCAGTTGTTACCCAGAAAAACCCACTGAACACTGCTGGGATTCACACCAACACCATAAAGACCACAGCATGAGAAAATACTGTCCCAAAAGCTCTGCAATGATGCCAGGGCATCTGTGGATGTGTGGGGACAGAGCTGCTGCAAGGCAGGCAGCTTGAAGGGCACTCAGCAATACAAAAGGCAAAAGGACCCACGACACTGCAGTAAAGACACCTGAAGTTTGTGTCAAAACCTAAGTAGAATTTGCTGCTTAAAAACACTGTATAATGTAAAGACTTTAATTTTATCTGATGAGAAGTAAGCAGGTCAAAAAACCCCCCCCCAAACAACCTATATCAAAATGAACTACACAATTCAGAAAATACCAACCAGCAGAAGTTTTGAGTTATATATTGTGATTATCAAAAGACAGCTTTCCCAATTCCTGGACATATCCAAAATCAACTCTGATCCTCAGTGGAAAAAATATACATGTTCTCCCTTCCTCCTGAATATACTTTAACCTCTACTGGGAAAAAAAATAACACTTTTGAGTTTTGACAAGTGACTTCAGAGGATTAAAAACCAAAAAGAAATGGCTACTGAAGAATTAGAGAAATCTAGAATATAAACTTAAGATTTTTATCAATTAGAAATGTCCAGGAAGACGTAAGAGGAGAAAGGTAGAAAAAGTGGGAAGAAAACAATATTTGAATTACAAAGCAAACCACCTCACTCCATTATCTTAAGGCACATATTACCACCCAAGTTAGGACAAAGGTTTTGTTTCCAAAGGCATGGCTGGCCTGCCCAAAACCCGGTGATGATGAGCAAGATCTGCATGCCTAAAGCCCATTTATGATCTGAAGTACGCATTTACTGCGTGTGAAGAGAGAAATATGGAAACTGCTAAGTAATGACAACAGCAACCTTGTCCACTGGTGACAATGCAAGTGTAAAGCTAGTTATTTCACAAGGTATTTATCACACCTCCTGTCCTGGAGAAAAATAACACATGTAAGAACAACTAGTTTGACATTACCTAGTAAAATACAGGCTTTTAAAAAATAACATTTGCTTACAAAGTCCCATTAGCATTGTTTAGATACAAAACAAAAGTCATATCTAGCTCTTGTTGGACCTGGAGACAAGGGAATTTACTCAGTTCTGGTGTGTTCTGATCCAGGAGAGCAGCTCCCACTTCTCCAGGTGTGGTTTTTGAGTTAATCACCAGCCACTTCGCACTGTGCCCCAGTAACCATTGTTGAGTCTCAGGTATGGAGCTGAGCCCAACAGCAAAGCACTTTTCCCACACTGGAATTAATATAATAGAGGAAAAAATCTGTGCCAGGGCTAATAAAACAAAAAACCAAATATGATGATGATGGAAGTTGTGAGCTTTTTTAATTCTAGAATAGGATGAGCCAAGAAAAAGAGACATCTGGAGATCTTGGATTAGGAAGCAAGAAGCTGAAGGATCTGAAAACAATAGCTCCTATGTCTTGCACAATAAACCTGCAAGCGCTTCTTTGCATGCTCAGATCCCTGCTTCTGTCTGGCACATGAGTATAAACAACAAAGAACAGAACAGGCAACTTTGATACTAGTCATCCTGAAAGATCTCAATTACCCCAAGGGACAGGTGACACAGTGCCAGCAGGTAAAGACAGTGATGATGGAAGTTGCTGGCTTTGTTTTCTTCTGGGATAAGGATGAGCCAGGAAAAGGAGCCATCTGGAGACCTTGGATTAGGAAGCAAGAAGCTAAAGGATCTGAAAACAACAGCTCCTATGTCTTGCACATCCTTGACTAACTAATTAAGTCCCCTGCAAAAGTGTTTAGCACATCATCAAAGACTGCTAAAGCAAACTCTGGAGGAACTAACCTCGTTAGCACGGCAAACCCACACCTCTAGAGGTGAAAAAACCCCCTCCTCACAAAAGCCCACCCCTCACTGAGCACACGGAGTGAATTTAAAAAGCCTGTACCTCTAAATCAATGTGAAAAATAAAACTAAGCTCTGATTAGGGGCTGGGGTTAGAGGTTCGGGTGGTGCAGGTGCTAACAGTGCAGGTCAGGAACCATTTGGAACTGTCTAACTCTGCACCCCGAGTGCCCTCAGCCGGGCCAGCTGCGTGGAGTTACCCCCAGCACCCACCGCTGCACAGACCCCACATAACGCAAGTATCTCGGCTCTGTGTGACAATGGCTTTGCTCACCGGGTGGAGAACACAGATTTGGGACAACACACCCGTACAGACACCCGGACATGCCAACGAGCACCTCCCAAGCACAGCAACACCCCTGACCTCCCCGGCCCTCCCGCAGCGAGGGGAACAGGCC
>NW_010307945.1:473-760 GCF_000700745.2 Antrostomus carolinensis | reverse complement strand
CGGCCCCTTCCTGCCGGCATCTGCGCTGCTAACGGTCCCACAGGCACAGGCCCGTCGCTGGACCCCAATAGCGGCCCTGGGCTGTGAGGGCGGTGCCGGGCTGTGGCTCTGCCCGCGGCCGGGCGGCAGCGCTGCTGGCTCTGCGCTGCTGGTCCCAGCTCTGTCCCGCAATCGGGGTGGGTTTTACCCCGCTGTGCTCCCCCTCTACTCTGCCCTGGTGAGGCCACATCTGGAATATTGTGTCCAGTTCTGGGCCCCACAGTTCAGGAAGGACAGGGAACTGCTGG
>NW_010307945.1:0-283 GCF_000700745.2 Antrostomus carolinensis | reverse complement strand
GGGAGGGTGTGGAGTCTCCTTCTCTGGAGACATTCAGGACCCGCCTGGACGCCTTCCTGTGTGATCTCATTTAGGTTCCTGCTCAGGCAGGGGGGTTGGACTGGATGATCTTTCGAGGTCCCTTCCAATCCCTGACATTCTGTGATTCTGTAACGAGCCCCAAAGAACAGAGTCGAGATACGTGTTTAATTCACGTCTGCACAGAGCGGGGAGCTCCTGGCTGGGAACTCCACAGAACTGGCGCCCCTTGGGCAGTCGCAGCCGGCGTGTTAGACACCTCAGC
>NW_010307944.1:7105-7645 GCF_000700745.2 Antrostomus carolinensis | reverse complement strand
ACTGACCTCAAGCCCCCGTCCCCTGTCCGCCAGTGCTGCTGAGGGGAGGAGACGGAAAATAAGGAAAGGAATTAAGCCCGGGAAGAAGGGAGGGGTGGGGGAGGTGTTTTAAGATTTGATTTTATTTCTCATTATCCTCTGACTTTGATTGGTAATAAAGTAAATTTGTTTTTTCCCCCAAGTTGAGTCTGTTTTGCCCGTGCCAGTAATTGGTGAGTGATCTCTCTCCGTCCTTATCTCCACCCACGAGCTTTTCATTATATTTTTCTCCCCCTGCCCAGTTGAGGAGGGGGAGTGATAGAGTGGGCTTTGGTGGGCATCTGGCCTCTAGCCAGGGTCAACCCACCACAGTCAAGTTGAACTAAAATCCTGTTTTTATGTATTGTGCATAAACCAAAGAAAACACGAGGGTAACAAAAAAAAACAAACCAAAACAAAACAATACAGAAAATATCTCACACCAAAGAATTCCTTATGGTGCAGTAACCACTAAAAAAAAAAAAAAAAAAAAAAATATCCTAAGGGACGGGGTTTTATTCA
>NW_010307944.1:6092-7090 GCF_000700745.2 Antrostomus carolinensis | reverse complement strand
ACATGGTTTAGTCAGGGACTTGTCAGTGGAAAATGCACTAGGAGATTTTAATGCTGGCTCTCAGTAAAGTAATGAGAAGCATAATAGGAAAAAATAATAAAGTGATTGCAGGTTTCTTTGTATTTTTGGTTAAAGTCTTGTCTAAAGATCATAATTTTGGGAGAAAGAAGTCTGTGAAATTATCAGAATAATTTTGGAATCTACTTCAGTACAATAGATTCAACACAGGGTAATCTAATATAGAAAAAATATCTTACACGTTTATAAACCCCTCATTTCTGTTTGTTTAACATTGTGTGGTGTTAATGATTTACACTTCTTTAGTATCTTTCATCTTTGCTTCTCAAAGCACTTTACGAACATTAATGAAAGTTCTCAGTACTGTAACTGAGCACTGAAAATCATCTTCCATCAGTTCTGCACATCTGTTAAACACAATCCCTTCCCATCTGGCAAAGCAAAAATGTTTTTAAAGATAGTATAAGTGTACAAGAAAAAAATATAAGTAGTTTCAAGTTAATTTTTCTTTCATGGTACTATCTGTACCTGCTCAGAGAAAGTACATCTCCACAGTTTGTGGTTTTCCAAAAGAGATTTTTTATAATAATGCATCTAGTATTATGTTAATTAGTGTTTTAATTTTGTTTAGTACCTGGATGATATCAGTGAACAATTTTAAAAGATTCGGATAGTTTTTTCTCAGGAAAGCCATGGACTTAATTAAGAGATTTAAAGAAGGCATCTTTTTGCTTTGGGTTCATATAGACTTCCTGATTTCAAGTGTTACACGATTCTGTCAGAGAGAAGACAAAGATACACACAGACAGAGACACACACAGTTAACTATATGAAAAGTATTCCAGAACCTTTTACAGACACCTTTTTTCAGTAGAGGTCTCACCAGGGATAAAGTATAGAGAAAAAAATTAATAGTTCTGGATCTGATGAGATTTGGACCTATGTCTTCCATATTTCAATAAAAAGGCATAACCAGAATT
>NW_010307944.1:0-6064 GCF_000700745.2 Antrostomus carolinensis | reverse complement strand
TTTCCCTATTTTATTGAGGCACATCTTCTCTACTTTAACACTAATTAACAATTGACAAGGCATTTCCTACATGCAAGGTGCTCTGATGGTTAATCTATTAGGCTGAATATTAGAGGAAATAAAAAGCACAGTAGTCATGCATGTAGGAAAAAAATAAATAAATCATGATTTATATTATACTTATCTCACAAAATATTTTGGCTCATGTTTAGAAAGCAAAGGCCAAGCTTGTATTCCCTGAAAATGATATAAAAATGTTGAGCTCAGTGGGGTGACACAGTCTTGCTGTGAGCAGAATTAGGTCTTGTGACTACTGTGCCTCATAAAACATAAAATATACTATTCATAACACAGTGTTTGCATTGTACTTGGTTAACAATGTCTAAATTATAAGAGTTAAGATTAGGATCATTAAAACATCAAAGTCATCAAACTTTCAGTGTAAAATTAATGGATGTAGGATAACAAATACTTATATATGTTTTCATGTAATAATTGTATGTATTTGCTGGTATATTCTTTGCTTACATATTTAATTATCTTATTCAGAATAAAAGAGGTGTGGGCACACCTATCTGACTTCTGGCTTTTATTAATATGCTTTTTCAGGATGATAGTATTTGAAAACATAGTTAACAGCCTATCAGTTAATACAAGTATTATTTTGATGACTCCTGCTTAACAATAAGAAGTTGCAATGTTGAAAAGTCAGTTCTGGACACAATGCTGAGATGATAATTGAAGGGTAATACTAGGTGTCTGAAGGGTATTTCTTTAATATTGTCCAAACACTGAAATCAGTATGTAATGCAATGTATAACCCAGAATACCCAATATTACCGAAGTACTTTAAATGAGTAGCAACACCTTTGCATTACATTGGATGCAAAAAGTTAATTTACAAAGCTTCATCAAACAAATTAGATACTTGCTTTAATAATTAGTAAGTTGTCTTATACTCTCTGTAATACATTTGGTTTCATTAAATGCCCTGTATAAATTTTAACTTAGAAACTATTGCATCTTATTATATCTCTTGCTAAAATAATTATTTCCTCCTTTTCCTTCTGCCTTTTTTGTTTTTTTTATTTTACATTACATTTAAAAGAAACTTTTTGCGTTCAACTGCTAAAACAAACTGAGTTGGGACATTCACATTTGTTTTCCATTTGGAAACAATAAGGGCTTGAATAAAACAGCTTATACTTAGGAAATTTTGAACTAAATGTCTAGTTACAGGAATTAAATATGAGCTTATTCAACATTATCCCCAACATATAATTCAACTAATTATATACAGTTAGCTTCACTGAATGGTTGAAGTTGAAAGGGACTTCAGGTGATCATCTGGTTCAACTCTTCTGCTCAAGAACATTCACCTAGAACAGGCTGCCTAGAATCATGCTCAGACAGCTTTTGAATATCTCCAAGGATGGAAACTCCACAGCCTCTCTGTGGAACCTGTGCCAGTGCTTAGGCACTCTCACAGTGAAAAACTGTTTCCTGATGTTCAAGTGGAACCTTTTATGTTTGTGCCCATTACCTCAGGTCCTGCCACTGGGCACCACTGAAAAAATCTTGGATCTGTCCTCTTTGCACACTCCCTTCAGGTATTCATACACATCAATGAGTTTCACCCTTAGCCTTCTGTTTTCTGGGCTGAATAGTCTCAGCTCTTTCAGCATCTCCTCCTAGAAGAGATACTCTAGTCCCTTAATTACCTTCAGGCGCCTTTGATGGACTTTCTCAAATATGTCTACCTGTCTCTCAGCCAAGAACTGGACACAGTTCTCCACCTTGGCCTCATCAGTGCTGAGTAGAGGGAAAGGATTACATTCCTTGATCTACTGGCAAAACTTTGCCTAAAGTAACTGAGGATACAATTCATCTTCTTCATCACAACAGTTCATTTCTGGCTTGGGTTCAACTTGGTGTTCACCAGAATCCCTAGGTCCTTCTCTGCAAAACTGCTTTGCACCTGTGGCACCCAGCATACAGTGGTCCATGGTGCTGTTCCTCTCTAGGTGCATAACTTTGCATTTTTCCTCGTTGCATTTCATGACGTTCCTGTTATCCCATTTCTCCAGCCTGTTGAGGTCCTTCTAGATGGCATCATGACCCTCTGGTGTATCAGTCAGAACCTCCACACCTGCAGCAGTCCGTTATACTTAAGCACATCACAGTTTTCAAAACAGGATATTCTGATGAGATATTAGGAAAAAAAAAAAAATCCATAGTGAGCATAGTCAAACTTTGAAACAGATTGCCCAGAAAAGTTGTGGAATCTCCACTGTTGGAGGTATTTAAAACTCAACTGGACAAAGCCCAGAGCAACCTCACCTAAATTGATCCTGCTTGGAGCATCCGGTTTAACCAGATGACCTCCAGAAGTCACTCCCAGGCTATATTACTCCAAGATTCTATGTTTAACTGGTAACTACTTCAGCATCCATGGACTTCTCAGTTCTAAAATTTAAATATAATCCTTTCAATTCAGTTTCACTTTTACACACAAAATTTTTTCATAAGATGGACCAGTTCTAAAGACTGTGTATGCTTTAAAATGGCTAAATAATTGCAGTGTGAAACTTATTACAGCATTTTTGGTACTTCCCCTAATTATCACTGCTGGAGTATATTCCTAAAAAATTACCTTCATATATTATTAATGCAACTCCTCTAATTGCATTCATACATAAGTAATTATAAGTTTTAAGTTCAATTCATTAAATTGAAAAGGTTGGGAGAATTGCTGACATTCAAACAAGTTTCACAAGACTGTTTTAGCAGCAGTTTAGGTAAAGTACGTAAAAATCTACAAAAATTACTGGTATTTAATTATTATGTTTATTTCTTGAGATACCTTCATTATAAAATATGTATAAAGCTTTCTTTTTATATTAAGAAATCTTCTCTTACAAAAATCCCTACTGCATTTCTAGATTAGTGGATACGTTTTCTTTTTATGGACTGATAATTTTTATGTCTTTGGTAATATTTTTTCCTACTGATTAATTAAATACAATTTTAGAAATCTCAGCCACAAAATAAGAGATTGAAATTTAAGAGGAAAAAAAAAAGTCATAGTCAAAGACAAAAATGAAGGAAGCATGCGACCATTATAGTTCTCTAGGCTTTTCCATACAGATGAGGAAAATAATCCCAGCTAGAGCTGTGACTCAGTAAAGTATTTAACACAGAATTAGTTTCCTTGGGTTTGGTTCAAAGGTATAAACAAATAAGGCAACTACTTAGTGCAGTAGACTTTTTCCTTTGTTAATGTCAGAGTAGGTGGTGATTAGCCTTTCCGTCAAGGGCCTTTTCCTCTTGTTTGACCATCTTTTTTTGCTGTTGCCACACTTATCTGGGTGGTGTATAAAACCACGTTCCTATTTGTCCCTTCACCTCTGACAAGAGCAGCAATAGCTGTCAAGAATCTATAGCTTTTGGCTGATTCTGCCCTTTCGCTCTTTCCCATAGCTAGTGCATGTCATGAGACTTCTGTTTTCTTTTCCAGAAGCAGGAAGGAGTTTGTCTGGTTTTGGTTGTTTTTGTTGTGTTTTGGTTTGGTTTTTTGTTTGTTTGTTTGTTTGTTTTTTTTAATGGATTTGGGAACTGGATTATGGAATAGAGTCTTAGGATACAAATTTAGTGAAAAGAAGGGAAAAAGAAAGAACAAGACCTTGTTCCAGGGGTTGTCTTCCTCATTTCCTCTTGCTCCCCTTGTCTTATTACCCTATTCTAACTGTCTTCCTGGAAATTTTGAAAGCCTGACTTCAACTTCCTAAAACATACATTGACCCACTGGCCAAGTCCCTTTTCTATGACAACCTTCCTTTTGCTAACATGCTCATCTAATGCATTGCTCTAATGTTTTCAATTCATAGCCTGTGGAACTTGCTCTGGCACTGCCATCAATCAAATTTTACTCACTCCAAATATTCTGATTCTCACTTACTTCTAATTCACTTAGACCTAATGTAGATAACGATCTCTATTTCAGTGTACACTTTAGCACATGTTTAAATTTAAGAATACTAATTACTTACATATCAATTAGCCTAAACAGGTGCTGAATAACTGCTAACCTCCTTTGCTGAACATCAGCCTAAGACTGAAGTTTTGCCAGGAAAAAACTCTCCTGGACTTCAGAAGAGTTTCACTGTGTTGTAAATGAAGTTAGTATTTGACTTTGATCAAAAACTGAAAAGATGCCAGAGAAATAAATGACATGTCTGACTACAAAAGCCAGAGAAATAAATGCAGAATAGATGAAACTCTGATTTCACTTAAGTCAAAGACAAAATTCCTATAGAATGCAACAGAGTAAGGATTTCATGTCACATCTTCAGACTCACTGATATGGACAGAGCATCAGGCATCTGACTCCTCTCTTCTCCCATGTGTTGAATAGCACTTTATAAATAGAACCTATGAAGTCAATAGCACCATTTAAAGAATGGCATTAGTCAGCACGAATAAAGGTAATCGAAATGTAGCTATTTTTACTAATGAACATGTTTTTAAGTGCCAGATACAGAGCTAGGGAAATTACAGTAAATAAAAGATAATCTGGATGTGGAGGTTTGTTTTGTTTTGTTTTGTTTTGTTTTTTCCCCTGAATGTACTAAAAATAAAAACGTATTACTTTTTTTTTCCTCCACCTTACAAAACTGGAAATAAGTTTTTATATTTTGCTCCACTTCATGAAAAACTATAATTATAGTCCCTATATAAATTTTTATACACTTACATGTCCATCCTCTATTTGTAACATATGCTCTAAGAAAGGTTTTTTAAAACAGGACATGACATTTTGATAAATCTGTTTTTTATATCCATCGTCATATATAGAGCTTGAGCTCTAAGAAATAAAGAATATTCTGATTATTATTAAATAAACTACTGATGCCATTATATACACAAGTTCTATCATAAAATATTGTATACAAAATATATAAATATAATATTTCAAGAATGTTAGGTATACTTAGAAAATACTTATATATACAATATCTCATAAATCAAAAAGAAGTGTTCCATGATGACAAGACTCTGTGTTGACAAGTCTATGTTTGGAGTTACTTCATCTGTTAACAGGTTCCATGGCCTCCATCAACATTTTGTGCAGTTTTATACATTTCACTGTAACTAAACTTTTAAGCTATATCCACAATATAGCTGTTGACTTGTGATGTGAACCTGACATCATTATCTGAGGCATGGAGGCCGGTAATTGGTGGTGTACCCCAGCAGTCAATACCAGCTCCAATCTTGTTCAGCATCTTCATTAATGATCTTGATAGGGCAGAGTGCCCTCAACGAGTGTGCTGGTGATGCAAAACTGGGAGGAGTGATTGATATGCCAGAGGGTCATGCTGCCATTCAGAAGGACTTCGACAGGCTGAAGAAATCTCGACAAAGAAGTTCAACAAGCAAAAGTGCAGAGTCCTGCAACTGGGAAGAAACAGCACCATGAACCAGTACATGCAGGGGATCACCCAGCTGGAAAGTCACTTTGCAGAGAAGGACCTTGGAGTTCTGGTGGACACCAAGATGTACACTTGTGGCAGAGAAGACGAATGGTGTTCTGGGTTGCAGTAGGAGGAATGGGCACTGTGGGTGTTGCCAGCAGCATTCAAAAACTGTCTGGACATGGTCCTGGTCAACCTGCTATAGGTGGCGTTGCTTGAGGAGGGAAGTTGGATAAGACGACCTCCCGAGGCCCCTTCCAACCTCAACCATCCTGTGATTCTATGATTAAATTTATAGAAATATACAAAAGTAATACTTTCATATATTACACATTACATATTATACATTATATGTTACATATTGCATTATATACTATATAGCATATTGTATATCTGTCTTGGTTTTGCTAGGATAGAATTAATTTTCTTCTTAGTAGTCAAAATAGCTGTGTTTTAGTTTCATTGTAGGACTTGTTATGAGAGGAATGTTGTATATTACATTATACATTCCATGATATTTATTATGTATATTATTTAAATATGTTACTAAAATTATTATTTATTATTATTAAATATATATATTTCATATA
>NW_010307943.1:0-485 GCF_000700745.2 Antrostomus carolinensis | reverse complement strand
CAGCTCTGGCCCAGCTCAAAACCAGGACAAGTATCTCGGGATTGATCTTCTCTCCCTGTTTTTCCCTCAGACCAAGGATTTCATCCACTCGGAGCTCTTGGCTTACCTGTATTCCTCCGCCGACCAGAACAGTTTGATGGAGGAGTCGGCCGACCAGGCGCAGCGCCGGGACGACATGTTGCGCATGTACCACGCCCTGAAAGAGGCTCTGAACATCATCGGGGACATCAGCACCAGCACCGTCTCCACGCCCGTTCCTCCACCCGTGGACGACACGTGGCTGCAGACCAGCACCGGGCACAGGTGGGATTTTGGGATCAGTTGGGTGGATGATGGGATAATGGTGGGTTTGGGGTTTTTCCTGGGGTGAGGAGGGGTCTGGGCTGTCAGCTCTCTGTTCCCTGAGGTGTTTTCTCTCTTCACAGCCCCCCGCCGCAGCGCAGACCTCCCTCCGCCGTCCTGCCACCGGGACGACCGCCGGCCGT
>NW_010307942.1:0-639 GCF_000700745.2 Antrostomus carolinensis | reverse complement strand
ACCTCTAAACCATGTCCCTAAGCACCACATACATGCATATTTTAAATACCTCCAGGGATGGTGACTCCACTGCTTCCCTGGACGGCCTGTCCCAATGCTTGATAACCCTTTTGGTGAAGAAATTTTTTCCTAATATCCAATCTAAACCTCCCCTGGTGCAACATGAGGCTCTTTCCTCTTGTCCCTGTCTGTACAGGGAGTCCTAGTGGAAACTGGAAGATCTACAGAGAGGCCCTCATCCCTGTATATTTTAACTTGGTAACTGAGAGTCAGGCGATGTGTGGATTTGAGCCCCTCTGTCTGCAGGAGGGACTTTAACTAGGAGATCTGCAGTGAGAAAGAGATCTAATCTGTCCAATCTATTGGATAAAGAAATCTGAATAAGCAGGTCTTCATCCTTCAGCCTCTTCTGCTTTCATTTAAGCCCTTGAGCAACGCCTTACCTGTGTGATCGGTGGGGTGTTTGTTGGTGGGAGGGAAGGCAAGAGAAACTGCTAGAGGTCCTTTAGCTTCATCACTACCACAAACATTAACCCCTCAGGGAAAACTCCACAGCAGAGTTTACAGGCATAAGGGACTGAAGCAGACAGCAAGTTGATTTGTCCATGAAGATATTTCAACACTGTCTGTGCAACAGTC
>NW_010307941.1:7397-8235 GCF_000700745.2 Antrostomus carolinensis | reverse complement strand
AATCCACTGCTTCAGCCTTTTCTGCCCCTCTGCAATAGGGTTTCTCAGCATCCCCATTTGGAATGGGGAGTGCTTCCAGCATCTCCCACTGCAAATAAGCTAGGACCACCCCCAGGGGAGGGCGATGGTGGCCACAAGGGGCCAGCGAGGGTGACAGCTGAAGTTGTCCCTCCTGTGCCTGTCCTTTACCTCTGATCTTCTCCAGGGAAGGAGACTGGGCCCCTCTGTGTGGGCCATGGTCCTTGATGGACACCTCTGGGGATGCTCATTGTGTCTCACCCCTGGGGATGCTCACAGAGAAGGTGAACCTCTTAGCTAGGGAAAACAGCATTTAACAAAAAAATTATCCAATACTTGAATTTACCAGTGGTGCATTTAAAGCACCTAACTTCATGAAGGAATTAATAGCCTTACCACAAACATATTATTATTGTCAAAGAATAAGAATGGCAATTTTTTTTGGTGGAGAAAGATGATGTTCCTTTGCATGTCACCCCCACCATAAACCCCTATTTAAAATGCCATTCTGAGTTCGGTCTCGGCCACAGATTTTCGCTGCAGGTGCCTTCATCCTGGAGTTTCGCTGCTCCACGAAATGCCGGCGCTTCTCAAATCAGGAAGCGACATCTGGGTAACAGGACCCAGTCAGACTGCAAACCCCATAGGGAAGGAAATGAGAAAGACATCTGCATCACTGAAACCTTTCAGGACATCGAGGGGCAGGAAGCAAGGGAAGGATGGGGGAATCTCCTGAAAAATCCCACCTGCTCTTCCCTGCCCACAGCCCTTCTCTCAATATGCCTCTTGTGGCTGTCACCCAAACCCCCACGCTTGCTCA
>NW_010307941.1:5123-7314 GCF_000700745.2 Antrostomus carolinensis | reverse complement strand
GCAAGCCGCAGCCGGCCGACACCAGAGCCGATGGTTGAAGGACATGGGGCCTTACCCCCATGACACCCTGCTGCTGGTGGCTCCGCTCCCCTGCAGCCCACCCGGCTGCACTCCAGGCTCCCAGCAGAGCCCCACACTCAGAAAAATGAGGTAAAAAGGGGAAATATCATAAAGCAGGTGGAAGAGGGGAGGATGCAAGGTGGGCTTGCAGCAGGGTGGGCTGCGCCATGTGCTCTGGCTTTGGCACTGGCTGTCCCACTTCCTGGCTGACGCCTTCTGGGGGTCTTCTACATCCCTTGTCCACTTCCACAGCCCTTTGGGAATGGCACGGTGGGGCTGCCAAGCTCCTGGCAGGAGGAGAGCCCTGCATCCCTTGGAGGTGTCCCCGGTGGTGGGGGGTTGGTCCCTGCCATGGTGGTGTCTAGAAAGGGCCACACAGGCTCTCCCCATGCCATCTGCCTGTCGCTGCCAATCACTTCAGGTGTCAGACGGGGTTTGTGTCACTCAGAGGGGATCTCCCCATCTCACAAGCTAGGACTGGGATGAAGAGTGGGTTTAAAATGACCCAGCTTGCGGTGGGAGGGGGGACAGTCACCCCCCAAAGCCCAGGGGACATGCAGGTTTGCCCTACACCTGCCTTGGGGCCTCCTCTTGGAGCATCCCTGGCGGGGGTGGGGGCTGACGCCATGGCATGGGGCTGAGCACCCTCCTCCCTGCCTGGCATGTCCCTGTCCCTGCATCCCTGGGCAAGGGCCTGGGCACCCTGAGAGCATTCAGGGCAGATTCTGGGGGCAGGAGGGGGGCTTCCCTCACACTCCTCATGTCCCCCCCCTGGCCCTGGGTGCACTGGCAGCCTGGCAGGTGGCTCTGGAGGCAGATGGAATCACCCTGGGGCTCGGGGAAGGAGACAGGTGAAGGATTTGGAGGGGTTTGGCTGAAGGAGGGGTTTGTCCAGGGAGGAGAAGCTGAGGGCATCACTGTCAATATCTGCCCACTTTGGTCCCCAAGGTTGGGCTTTGGGTGCTCTCCTGCAAACCCCGGGGTCGTAGCCTTGCTCCACAGTGCTGGGGGGAGCATGGGGCTGTCCCTTCACCTCCCGAAACCAAGGGTAACGCTTTCTGCCAGGGGAGCTGCTGCCCAGTCACCACCCTCGTCAGGCGCCGTGCCCCCTCCCACCGCTCCCCCAGCACCCCAAAACACCTGGAGATAGCAGGAGGGAGAAGGAGGGTAGTGTCTTGTCTCAGCATCTCACTGGTGGACCGAAGTGATCCTGACAGTAAGCGAAGGAAACGGAGGCTGATCGAAGCTGAGTGGTTGGGGTTTCTTTGTGGATTTTTGTTTTTTTAAAAAAAAATCTTTCCCGTGCCCCCTCCCACCGCTCCCCCAGCACCCCAAAACACCTGGAGATAGCAGGAGGGAGAAGGAGGGTAGTGTCTTGTCTCAGCATCTCACTGGTGGACCGAAGTGATCCTGACAGTAAGCGAAGGAAACGGAGGCTGATCGAAGCTGAGTGGTTGGGGTTTCTTTGTGGATTTTTGTTTTTTTAAAAAAAAATCTTTCCTTAAGTGCGAACACCATCTGGCTCCCCCAACTCTGTCAGCGTTTCCAGTCCCCAGGCAGCTTCGCTCTTCCTAATTACTGTCATTAGGCAGTGGGTAGCGATTAGGAAGGGATGCTGATGAGCAGCATCAGGAAGGCTGTGGTCCCCAACAGCCTCACACAGGGGGCCCGGCAGCCTCTTCTCCCCAGCCCGAGGCCTTTTCCAGCTGAGGAGCTTGATGGGTAGCAGGGTGCTTTCTATTTTGTAGAGGGTGATGGAGAAGGGAGGTGTGAGCTGGCAGGTCCAAGTCCCAGGGAGTCTGCGGGGAGGCCTGACGCCACTGGGGATGGGCTGCTCTGGGGAGCAGGGCAATGGTAGAGGTGCTCCGTGCTGCTGGGTGCGGGGGAAGGAGCAGCAGCTCTCTGCATCCCGCTCTGCCCTGCTCCTGGCAATCCCACCACTCCACACATGTCCTGCTCACAGGCGTCCAGCTACCGGTGTCCATTTCCCCCCGGGCAGCCCAGAGGCCACGGTGATGGGATGCGTGGCTGGACAGAGTCAGACCCAGCTGTCACCCTTCCGTCTGGCCAAAGCGAGGCTGGCCACCAGCCCGCCTGACGCCCCCCGGCTCCCCCTGCTGCACCGGGGCCC
>NW_010307941.1:995-5016 GCF_000700745.2 Antrostomus carolinensis | reverse complement strand
ATCGTCACCCCCCACCTCCCACGGGTGTCCCCAGCCATTGCGGGGTGTCCCTCTGCCGTGGCTGGCACTGTGAAGCGGGTGGTGGGGAAGGGTCCTGTAGATCGTGGGGTGCCCACGCAGCTCCCGTCTTCCTGCAGCAAGTGGAGGATCGGAGGCTGAACCCGGAGACGGGAGGTCCCTGTTAGGCGTTGGCCATCAGAATGGGATGTGCACGGGATGAAATGGAAATGGTGCCCACCTTACCCTGCCTGCCCTGCGTGCTGTCGAGGTCCAGAAAGGCTGTGGAGGGGCAAACTGGATCTGCGGGGGTCTGTGGGGTGTGCTTTTTGCTGGAGTAGCTGGCTCTGTGGGTGAACTCTGTGGGGGACTAAACTGGTGGGAGAGAGTAGAGAAAGTGGGGGAGAAGGGCTCAGTTGGGGAAGCTGGTGGAGGAAAGCTGAGCACTTTGGAGGCTGGGGAGCTGTGGTATTGAGGAGGGTTTGACAGATGTGACTGGTGGCTGCAGCAGCAGAAGACACTCGGCCGGTGCCTCCCTTCCCTGTGCCACCATGCTCTGTTGGCCAGCCGGCTCCTGACTTTAGGACCAGGGATGAAAGCCACCCCCCATTCCTAGGGAAACCAAGGCTGACATCCTTTAACACCAGCCTCGTTGGTGGGACTTGCAGGAGCTCAAATACCCCCATGACCTCCATCACAGCGAGGTCAGTGGGGTTGAAATGGCTGGGGATACGCCTGAGGTGGTTCTCCAGCAAGGAATGTTTTAGCCACAGCTATTGCCTCTTCCCTTGATGTTCCCTCAAACTTTCCCCTGGCTCCCTCACAAACCCCATGCCTCTGGAGCCAGGTGAAGCCTGGCCTTGCCAGCCTTTCTAGGCCAGACAGCATGGCGGTCGCTGGGCCACGGAGGAAGCACAGCTCCTGCCTTGCAAGGGGAACTGAGAAACTGCTGTGGAAAGTCAAAGACAGGCAACACCCCCTCAAAAAACCACTCACCCTGCTCCCCATCCCATCAGCTGTCAGCTCCCAGCTCCCAGGGAGGCCGTGGAGGGGATGGAGGTGGCCGGGCTCAGCTGGTCCCCAGTCCAGCAGGCAGCTGTATGCAGGTGACGTGCCTGTAAAGCAGGTGCAGAGGGAGCCTCTCCAGCTCCCACGGTGGTGGAGGCCCCTGAAACCAGGGGAATGAGGACTCCATGCAGACCCCTGAGCATGCATTGGCAATGAGTTCATTTTATTCTTTCATTTTTCCAACTCTATTTTTTGTCTCTCTCTGCTCTCCATGCAGACAAGACAGACAACCACTGCCCTGTACATAAGAACAGAGAAACACACAGAGAGGTGACTGCAAAACCTTCCCAGGCCCAGGCAGGCCAGGCAGGAACGTGGCCCCACCATGCTGGGGCAGTCAGGCAGGCAGGATGGGGGGACAACACCCCACACGCCATAACAGAGAGGGGAGCCGAGGGGCACTCGCTAGCTGAGGAATCCAGTGTGGATCAAAATGCCACTTCTGTGAACTGCAGATGCCAGCGGTGTCCCATGGAGGAGACGCCTGGCTGAAGCTCTGTCAGAAACAAGAGGAGAAGCCCTTACCTGAGCAGAAAGAGGGACTTTTCCAACAGGATTTGTACTCGAGTTTCTTTTTCAAAT
Source organism: Antrostomus carolinensis (assembly GCF_000700745.2). Taxonomy (NCBI): domain Eukaryota; kingdom Metazoa; phylum Chordata; class Aves; order Caprimulgiformes; family Caprimulgidae; genus Antrostomus; species Antrostomus carolinensis. The sequence continues at coordinate 3,369 of NW_010307941.1, read as the reverse complement.
TGCCATGCTGGTCAGGGTGGGCAGTGCATCTGCAGGGCTGAGCTTCAGTGGTCACCAGGTGGGAAGCTGGAGAGGAGCCTGACAGACCTGCTCCCTTCCCCTCTTATCTCTGTTTCTCATGAAGCAGGTTGCTCTGCCTTCCATGATCAGTCCTTCTTCAAGCACCAAAACATCCCCTGGCCTGGTTTTGGCCCGTTTCCACACTTCAAATGCACAGAGGTTGCTCAAAGTCACTTCACAGGGCCAGGTCCAGAGCACGGGGCTGAGGAGATGCCCGATGTGTGCCATGGGGATGCCTCTCCTGTGACAGGCAGCATGGCTGCTGCAGATAACTCGGAGCCCAGCACTGGAGCCTCCACAGCTCCTGCCAGCGAGCCATGGGTGCCTTGAGCCCCAGGGGAGAATTGCTGGGCACATGGACCAGCCTCTCCACCACCCTCGGTCCCAAGGCTGAGATGTGGACCCATCCCTTCCTGGGTCATGCGGAGCCTCAGCTGGATGAAGGCTCACCTCCGACAGTGTGTTTAGGTCTGGGAGAGGAGTCTTGGTGACGAATTTGGGCCTCGGCACCTGTGGCAGCTCCTGTGATTCCCCTTACGGGATGGATGCTGAAAGCCCGGCCCCAGCACCATGGTGGGGAGAAGAGGGAGGGTCACTCTGCAACAGAAGTGTCTGGTCCTCCATCCCCAGAGAGAGCTAAGGCTTGGGAGGGGAGCCACCTCCCTGTCATCAGAGAGATCAGTGGGTGACATTACCATGAGCTGTGGCTCTCAGTGGCCCACTGACGCTTAGCAGCAGTGCTCCCAGACCTTGCTTGGCCCACCACTGCTTGGTCCCCAAAGCCTCCTGGGCAAGGAGGTCACCTTGCCAAAGGAAGAGCTCACCCAGGCTGCCACCGAGATGGCACTTCATGCAACTAACCCCCCCTCCCCAAGCATTTCTAATTGCCTGACCACCCCCTCTGGGGGCAGCAGGGTTTCTCACCAGAGCCATTGGCCAGGCTCTGTACAGCCAGGGGGATCGGCTGCTGTAATTACTTGAGAACAGCAATCCTGCACTAACGAGTTCGTTTCTGAAGCAGAGCCCTTCCTGCACAGTAAAGTCACTTGCGGGTGGGTGAACAAGACCATCTACAGAGAGATGCCTTGGACCAGCACTGCTGGCCAGCTCTGGCACACAGGCAAAGCCCTGAAGACACTCACATAAATTAAGTCATCCTGCCTACACTCACATCACTCCCTGCCTGGTTCTGTGCGGCGTGGAAGCATCCATCACCGGGAGCCCTGTCATCCCAAGTGACACACGGTATTTCTACAGCTGCCGTGAGCTGAAGTGACGGTTGTCTGGGGATGTAATGACAAGCTCATGGAGCTCCTCTAGACCAGCAGTCTCCGTTGCCTGCCTCTGGTCCTCCCCTGACTTCAGTGATTGTAGGTCAGAGCAAAGACAGATTTTTTTTTCCCCTCTTCCCTCCCTCACTCCCTGTTTGGGAAGACAGACTCGTTTCCCATCCCCTGGGTACCCGGCTGTGGAGGGGGTTCCCACGAGTGCTGGTGGATGCCTGCCACTGTGTGAGAGTGCCCAGAGGGAGGAGAGACCTGGATAATATGGCGTGCAGAAGATGGGGTGGGAGGCAGGACTGTGAATGAAGCAGATGCTGGACGCGCCTTGCTCCGTATGGCCCCACGCCTCCTTTTATTGAGGTCAGTAGCAAAAATTGAGCTAATGGCAGCAGTGTGGGATGTGATCCTAATGTAACTCCCTGCTTCCCTCTCCATCTTCCTTTCCCCCCTCTCTTTCTGCTATTCCAGCCCCATGTCTCCAGGAATTGCCCATCCAGCAGCAAACCCATCCTGGCAGGACGACTTCCTCACAAATGGCACAGCAGCCCCCACCATGCTCTGTCCTCGCTGGCTGCGTCTCCTCTGTCTCCTCCTGACAGTACGGCCACGGCAGCTGTCAGCAACTCGGTGTAACTCAGCCTGATACGCTTCATCTTCTTCCGGCACTCACAGGTGTAACTTGGGACTCAGTGCAAACGTGAAGTGGAAAGGGGCAGTCATCCTAGAAGGCTGATCTTGCTTGAGGAAAAACCAAGTCCTCAGCCAGCTCATGTCCATGCTAGGCTTTCCTGGCCCCGGGGATGGGTTCTGGGCATCCGCAGGGAGCAGCTGGAGCACTCCAGCCCCATTCCCCTTGCCCTCAGACTCTCTCCTCTCCAGCACAGTTCTGGGTGGTTTTGGTGGTGACCAGGGCCGTGGCCCCCAGCTCGGTGGCAGGCAGTGGGAAGCCATGGTTGCACTCCTCATGACGGGGGTACACGGCGGAGAGCAGGACGATGTCGCCCTCCGTGTCACCCTGGCAGCATGACCGC
>NW_010307941.1:381-950 GCF_000700745.2 Antrostomus carolinensis | reverse complement strand
GCCCGCCGCTTTGCCCCGGCTTTCCTGGGCAGCACTGGCATCTTCAGGCCTCCGCTGAGATTTGGGCACAGGGCCAGGGAGGCATCTCCCTCCGGTGCAGCAGGGTCCTGGTAGCCCAGGCTGGGCATGGGGCCAGCAGCATCTACATTTGCTGGGAGAAGGCAAGAAAAGGGGGTTATGGGGCTTACAAGTTGGGACTGGGTAGGTCCTGGGGAGAGGGTCTTATCCCTGGAGACACACAGAGGGGAGACCTGGGCTAGAGCAGGAGGAGCCTGCAAGGTCACCACCACACTTCTCCAGCTACAGAGCTCCTCCTGTTTACCGCTGATGGGTTTTTTCCCCCTAAAACACAATAGAGAAAGGCAGAAACTTGCACTTGCACTTCGAGCCCTCCTGCTAAACCCTGCCGGTGGCAGAGCAGCCCGGCCCTTGGCGGCTCAACCTCCCCGACCGCCCCGCTTAAAAATAGACTTGTTTACACACTTTGAACGCAGGCGTGTGCTGCCGGCCCCAAGCCTCCTGCGACTTTCCATGCATCCAGAGCTGCAGCGGTGGGCTTGCCAGGGGGC
>NW_010307941.1:0-237 GCF_000700745.2 Antrostomus carolinensis | reverse complement strand
CAGCCTGGGGTGGCGGGGGGACAGGGACCGGGGCAGGTAGCAGGGGAGTAGTCAAGGGGTGCCTCCAATGCTCTCCATCTCAGCCGGACCCCTCTTGCCACTGGATTTCTCCCTCTTCTTTCGTTCTTGGTATTTTTCCCGGGCATGTGCGTCACAGGCTGTCACAGCCGCACTCAGTTTAGCGGAAAGGCCCCAGGTAATGTCCCTCTGGGTCTGAGTCACCCAGCCAGCACCATT
>NW_010307940.1:1992-14475 GCF_000700745.2 Antrostomus carolinensis | reverse complement strand
TCCAGCCCCCAGGGTCACGCTGCCTTCTCCAGACAGGGAACGCCAGGTCGTTAGATCTCCTGTTAACGAGCTTCCTGTCCTAGGTGACATTAAGTCTCTGGGTTTGGAAGCAGGGGGAGCCTTTGGCGATCCCTTACCGATGTCCCTGTGAGTGTGGTGCCGCACCGGCGTGTGGAACCAGCTGCAATTTAGGGGCATTTCCCAAACTACTTTTCCCTCTCTTATGCTGCTGAACACAAACTCCGGTTAAAGCCCCTGCACACCTGTACGATATCGTTGCTGACTGGGAGATGGGCACGCTTTTTGGCGTGTCTCCTTTTCACACACCTTAAAATGTAGGGTGACGTGGCAGGCGTTCACAGGCGAGGACCAGCGCTGTCTCCAGAGCATGTGCCAACAGGTGCAGTTTCACAGGGTTATGTGGAATTTCTGCTGGGCTGAACTCGGGGAGAGTCCTGCCGAGATCTTAGTCCAGTGAGTGAAAGAACGATTTCTCATCATTCCTCTAATACTAAGATACTTAAGTTTTAAGAAAAAGAACAAGAAAAAAACTTTGATGGCTTTTGTGGTTAAATTGCTGCACACAAGGAAGCCTCTATGCCTTTCATGTTGAACTCGCCTAGTTTATGGTAACATTTTGAATCCAGCATAGCTGGACTCTTTCCTATACTGGGAAACTTTTATATTTAAATCTCATAATCACACTTATTGTGTAATCCTTTCATCCTCGCCCTCTGGAGTTGGAGATTATGCACAATTAACTCTGCGTTGTCTGAGATAATGGGGATGGAAGAACTACCATTCCTCACTGAGTAGAAAGGTTTAGATAAGGCAGATGCAGTGCACTGGATAGCACTGTGTAGAGGCAACCAAGTGGTAACAGACTCAGACATGGTCTGGAAGAGTTTAGTCAGCGGTTTCTGCCACGGCTGCATTGTGGGGTTGCTCAGGGGGGTCTCTGCACCGTGCCCCTGAAGGATGTAGCAGCAGAGCCAAACATGCTTCATGCCTTTCTAGAGCACATGTCTCAGCCAATACCCAGACACCAAAGGATACAAAGAAAGGGTTCTTGAGTAACTCTGTGGGAGCCATTTAGCAGAACAGACACTAAGGGAAAGGCAGGAGTAAGACCAGCACGGCTGAAGCTAACCTTATGCATCAGCAGTCACAATACATCTTGCTTAAGTGCTCTAGGAACGTCATGTAGTTTGTTCTGCAAGCAACTGTCTTTGGGTTGCAGAGCTTACTACCTCGGGCTCCACACCACAGAATTTCTGCCGTTCACTGCAAGGCAGATGGCCAACTGCTGCATCTCTGTTATTGAACCATGCCAGTCCCAGACCCTAAATAAATCTAGTCATCTAGAGTTACCCCGCTGCTGGCAATGGTATCCAGTTTTCTCATCCAAAAGTTCACTCCTTCAGTTATGTCTTCCAGCTTCTGCCTTAAATAAAGGCAAGGTCTTAGGGTAAACAGTCTCTTCTCTGCACAGTTGTGTTCCACTTGAAACTGTAGAGCTTTTTTGTGCCTTTAAGGCAGTGGGGGAAAATAGCATTTGATCACATAGTTAAATCCTATAACCTCATCTAAAGGAAGAAGGAATTAGTATACATAAAGTTAATTCTGACTTTTCCTAATATTTACACCCTCACAGGTTTTGCTGGCTTGATGTTTTTTCAGTGTAGCTCTCAAGGAGTGTCAACATATTCTTAAGAAATAATAAGAAAAATAGTTTATCATTGGGGACTTTTACTGATCCCCATATTGGATCGTGGGCAAGGTCTTGTCCTCCAGGTGCGTGACACATAGTTCCAAATTAGAAATGTACTAACAACTTGGCTGAAGCTTTTAAATATTTTGAGAATCACAGTGAAAAAGCCATCAATCCAAGGTAGATATCCAAGATAAATTTCAGTTCCATTTGCTTAAGCTTAGCAAAGTTAAAAGTCACCCAAGACATCTCATTTTGAGCAGTCTTAATGCCCAGCTTCCCTGGTGATCCCAAGTGACAATTCCGAATGTTTTAGATGGATCAGGGGACCTGGCAGAAGTGCTGTGCTGGTGGCTGGCTCTCCGAGCTGAGAAATCCTCAGTATCCTTGGCAGTGCATCAAGCCGGACACTGACTGCAGAGCAGAAAGAAAAGAAGCTGTTTGAAGCCTTAGAGACAAGAACTTCAGCGTGGAGGATAATCCTGGTGTATGTCCAAGCCCTCACTCTCAAAATATATTATAAAGTACATAGCTGTAGAGAGCAAAAACTGAGCGAATGCTGCCTGCTGGTCTTGCTGCTCGGGTTTGTAAGTCTGTCTTCAGTACAGGAATGTTTCTGTAATAAGCTCCTAAACATTTTATGAAAACGAATTCATTCTCAGGAAACCATTGTGAGGTGCCTTAGTTGTTATTCTGCTCTTCAGGTACCTGCGCGAGATGTAACAAACTTGGCTAACTTCTTAAAAAGATACAGAAGCATCAGGCTGTGACAGCACAAGTGAACAAGGCGATGACTAAATGCTGGTACATTTCAGTGTACACTTTTTAGGCCTGATTCTGGACACATGTGTAAATAGTATGACATGTAATTTAGTATCTTGGACCGGATTCCACTTGCAGAGAGGCCGAAGGATACACCCTGTAAATGTTTGTAGAAGTATGTGTAACTTTGAGAACTTGTTGTAGGGGAGTTGTTACCATTAAAACCTTGAAGGTAGCTCTCCAGTAATCCACATCTACTTGCTGTGTGAAAGCACCCTGGTATTTTGGAGTTGGAGTATTTTACATAAACCTTCTTGTGCAGTGTTCTGTTCTTGCTGTGAGTACGTTAATAGTCATGTAAACTTAGGTTCTCTGGTTAACATGTTTTCTGTTTTGGGGTTGGGGTTTTTTTGCAGAATTTTATGCTGTCCTTTGGAAAGGAGACATTACGGACAACGGCAGTTACTCCACAGTTTGAACAAAACATGGATTATGTGGACTTCATTCATTTAAACATTTTAGAAAAGAAAGTTCTTAACAATTCTGAGGTTTCAGTTCAGTACTTATGTTCTAAGCCTTGTATCGTCAGCTTGGAAGCAGTAGCTTCCTCCGAGTTCAGGACTGGTGTACCAGTGTATAGAAGGAGATGGAAGGATGAGAAAAACCTTTATGTTAGCAGAACTCGACAAGTACATTTGAAATTTCCAAGCATCATGGTTTACAGAGATGATTATATCATCAGAAACTCAGTAATAGTGCACAGTGTGATATTATATGCATGGATTAGTCACAAGTCAGGTAGCTCCTATGATGTTGAGCAGAATGAAGACTACCAGGATGCAGTTGCCAAGAATTACACCTTTTTAGAAGCAGTTCCACCTTTTGAACGCCCATATAAGGACCATAAAGTTTGTCTTCAGTGGGGTGCTGACTATTTGCGGATGCTTCAGGCAAACAGGATACCTCAGTGCCCTCATGAAAGTGGTAAGTGTAACGTCACTTTTTTCCCCAAGGAAGCTAATGGGACCCAAATAACATCTTTGGTAAGCTGTTAAAAAGTGCATGGCTGTAGTAAACAGCAAGTGTTATGTAGAATGATTTACTTGGCAAACACTGTTGAATAAGTAAGATTCATAACTGTGGGGCTGGAGTTGCAAATGACTGAAACCGTCATGTCCTTCAGAGCTGGCTTGTTTCATCACAGCCATCCTGGAGATTTGTAGCAGCATGGCCTTCCATTTTCTAAGTGTATTCAAACAACTGTATTTAAAACCCACTGATGTCAGTGGACATAGTTTCTTTGTCTTCAGAGTTGTTCAGTCCCTCACTGAGTTATTTCAGGGTCAGTCCTGAAGTTCTTACATATGTGATTCTCACACAGGTAAGTCTACTTCTGCTTTAGATCGTGGCCACACACTCAGAAACATGTTTAAGTCTTCATTGTGCAATAAACTTTATAGTACTTATTTCTTTTGCCCAGTACTTCTGTTTTAAAAAGTAATAGTTTTAAATAAAAATTGTCTTGCCAGCTGTATAAATTACTGAAACTCCAAACTCTGCTTTCCAGATTTTCTCAAGAGTTCTGATTTTTTTTTTCTGTCTACCTCTGGTTTTAAACCTGCTGACAATTCTTTTTGTCTTCAGTATATGTTCAAAGCAGAACATAAAAGGAAAAAGGTTATTTGCTTCTAAAGGGTTCTGTCCTAGAAAATCCCATAACAGTATTTGTGTCATTTATTTTCACTACGTTGGCATGTAAATGCTCTGAAGATGAACAGGGAAGCAATGATACTGCTGCCTTCAGGGGCTTTCTAAAATACTTGTTGAAGACAGAGCATGTAATCTCTGACAACAGTGTGAAACATCTTATGTATTATCTAATTATATTCTAGATGAAAACAGTATAACAAGAAATAGGAGGAAATAACATTTTATTCATATTTGGTTTTTAAAAGAAGCTTGTAAAAATTGCTCGGGGTTTAGTTGTTTTGGTTGGTTTATTTTTTCTTTCGAGATTTTTCTAGGAAAGCTGACAGTGTATCATTGTCTTGAAGATCTTTTTCCTGTTTCTTAGCAGGGGCAGCTTTATCAGATTTATTACAGGATTATGTTTATCAGTTAAGAACCGAATTGGTACCTATCCATACATACAATATAAACTGGAGAACTGAAAATGGAAAGCAAGTGCAAGAGCTGTGGAGTAATGTCATATATGCATAACCAAAGATAGGATGAGATTTAAGTGAATAACATAAATGTTATTTATGTTATGTTTATTTATGTCTTTTAAGTGTCTTAAATTTAAATGATTCTGTTCTTTCCCTGCTTCTAATACCCACTGGAAATGGACTCCATTTCACTTTCTATGGGTTATTCAGTCCAAGACTAATGTCTTTAATAACAGCGAGTGAATTTGTGTTTAAGGACTTGCTGAAGGTTTGTGTTGATTTTTGATCTGTTGTGTGATTCAAATGTTTGACTGTACGAGTGTCAGCTAGTTAATTAGTTATCAATGCTTTTTGTGTGGCAGATTAAGAACAATTGTATTTTGCAGATGGTGTCCAGATTCTCAACTTTATATACGCCTCCAGTGGGGAGAAAACAGGAGTTGTGAAGAAATTTGAACAATTTGAAAACAGAGAACTTGAAACAGTCAGACGACATCAGATTGATTATCCCATGTAAGTATAGGCAAATAATTGAAGCGGGCTGTAACTGATTATTGAAGGCTGTAGAATGTACTTAAACTCTTAGGTTGTATCACAAATTAAAGGAATACTGCCTACGAAGTTGAGAAAAGGCTCAAAAGGAAACTAGTTAGCAGTTCCTTCTGTTCTCTGATTTCAGTTTTGGAGAGGATTAAGCTGAACCTGAGAAGGATACTTAGAGTACATGTTAGTGCAGTGCTGTGTAAAAGATACCAATAGCAGGTGTGACTGAGCTGGTTAGGTACAGTTTGGAGGGTAAGTTAGCTGTTAGGTGCTGTCATGATCAGACTGCTGTCTCATGACTAACTATCCTGGGGTTTTCTCCATTACAAAGAGATCTGCATTTCAAACATAATTTGCAGACCAAGTACAGAATAGGGTTTCTTGCAAGGACAAGCAGTGTGGAGCAGCTTTTTCCCTATAAATTCACACTCAAGTTTATTTTGCAGCTGACAAGCCCTTAGTGGTAGAGTGCCCTGTCTAGGTAAGTCTTCCAGTTTGAGCTTACACTATTTCCTTCCATCATCCCTGTGTAAACTCTTCTAGTTGGACGGGAGTAAAAGCTCTTAGCCTCTGCACACTATTCAGTTACAGAAATATCACCCTGGGAAGATCACCTAAGTTATTCTATGATTCTACAATCTTTCTCTACTCATCTCCCCCTTCCCAAAACTGTCATAATTCTTCAGTCATATTTTGCAACTTTAGAGGAAAAAGTGTATATAGAGATATAGAAATATATCTCCTTTCCACCAGCAACTTTAGAGGAAAAAGTATATAGAGAGATACATAAATATATCTCCCTTCCAACAGATACTGTTACCCCAGCAACATTATTACAGAAATAGGAAATGATCGCAGGAACTGGAACTTGCCTGCTGGTTTGTGTTAGGCCTGTGGCCACAAGTAGAGTGCCAAAGGAGACTTGCCAGATAGCGCAAGTTACGTACAAATTACTAGTCTCTGAACTGTAGCTTTGAAGTCGTAAGTACAGAGCAATTTTTAGCTCCTGGCCTGTTCAGAATGGGTGACAGCCTGTTTTGCATAGCCTGCTGCCCTTTGCTCACTGGCACAGATGCATTCTGCTTCTGGCACTGAGGTGCTTGAGCTCTGCTTGAGGATATGTGGCATTTATTTATTTATGTGGAGCAGCTCTTTACCTGCTCCACACAGTTCCACCCTCTCTTGCCCTCGGGTGGTGTCTCTAGTGTTGACATAAAGTGTTGCCTGTGTGTTGTGGTTGCACGGCAGCCTGGGGTAGCTCTGTTAAGAAAAGGAGGAGAGTTTTCCCTCAGCTTTCTGTATCTGAGTGGTGGTTCCCCACTGCACCAAAAGGCCATCAGACACAGATGGATCTAACTGAAGTTACTTGTTTGACTTCAGTCAGGAATTTGTAACGAAAGACGACTGGAGATAGACAACTGTCATTTGAGGAGGCTACCAGTGAGCAGCCTGCAGCAAGAATGGGCTGGGACTGTAAGGGACTATGCATGCTGTATGGCATTCTGCAGCAGTGGGGGATGTGAAATGAGTCAGAATATCTCCTAAAAGTCACTAAGAAAAGAGAACTTCGTTATCAGAGAGGATAGTAGTTGTAATGCTTTGCTGTGTTGTACACTGGAGATACAGTTTTCAGAGGTGTTCAGCATTGGCTTAACTGCTGTGGAAACGCTATGGAAATAAGTGGTCAAGTTGCTGTTAAGAGCACTGAAGCAGATTTAGTCTGGCACAGGGGATCTCCTTAAAGTTAGATGCCGTGGTATGAATTCTGCTTTAGTGCCTCAGCGAGCTTTGTGCAGAAATTTCCAAGTAGACTGCATTGTCAAGTCTTCAATTTTTTATTTTGTGCTGCTCCATAGTTTGCACAGGCTCCACCTTTATTTATCCTGTGATAGCTCTGTGACACCTATTCATACCTATCTGTACTACCCAGAGGCTGGCTTCATTTTTAACTGCTTCTCCCAAGCACATTTTCACAGTTGGCATTTAGTATAGAAGACACAGCTTAGTTTTTACTGGCTTCCACAACCAAGATTACAAGACCATGCATTTGGGGATTTTATACTGTAGCCTGCATGCAGGAGGTTGGCTCCAAGTTGTCTCAGTTGTGTTTTTAGTCGCCTGTTGATGTGGGATCTGGCAGTAGCTTTGACCCAGCATTCTGGAATTGGTTCAGATAACACTCTCTTACTCTCCTCTCATGTTGTTACCACAAAAGTGCACTGTTAAAAGGGGATCACAGATCCAAGACTCTTTGTGTACTGTTGCTCTGAAGATTTTCACTGCAGAGGATGTGGTTCTGTTCTGAAGATTACATGTGTGAAACAGGCTTGCTAAATTGAAGTGAAATGCACACTTTTCAAATTATATAAGGAGATTTCTCATCAGGAGTGGATTTTTTGTTTATTTTTGCTCATGCAGGTTCACTGTTTCCATCTGGCTATATTTACTCCGTCACTGTGAAAAGGATCTGTGTGGTATCCTCTATTTTATTGATCCAAAAGAAATGTATAGTACTCCTGCTGTATTTCTAAATGAGGAAGGTAAGGGATATTATTAACAGCCTTCAGAAGGAGTCTAATATAGGCTTTATAGATCTGTGCCTAGAATAACATTTATAAATATTTTATCACTCCTATTTTGTGAAACTGATCCCTTGCAAAATGCTTCTTTTTGACTGTAGTGTCTCAGTAGGAAAGTAGCTACTAAATTAATAGGGTAAAATGAGAAACAGTTGCATGGCTAACTTTAGAAAATGTCTGCTTTGTCAGGGGGATAGACTGAATCTTACAGGTCAGGAACATGCACTGAGATTAAACAGTCTTATCTCAATGAACAACCTTTGTTATTGTTATTGAATTATTATTTTAATATTGTTCTCAATTCTTATATAGATACTACATGAATTTTTTTTTAAATTGGAAATAACCTCAGAAAAAGTCAAAACGATTCAAGATCTGGCCTATATTGCAATGTTCAAGAAGCACAGTCTGTTTCCCTGATCCAAAAAAAAAGTTAAGAGGTAGCACTGTCTTAGTGTAGCAATACTTGCAATGGAGGAACATTCCTGCCAGAAGACAGCTCTTCAGCCTCTGATAGAGAATGATATTAAGCAGCTGGGGGCTGGCTCGCAGGCTCCCAGAGGAGATAGGTGTGCAGAGTTTAAAAAGTGCACACCTGGCTTTCTCATAAGACGTTACATTTTTTTTCCCTTTTTTGCAAGTTTCATAAGTAATCTTTTCCTCTCTTCTATTTTTGCTATTTCCATTTTCTCTGTCTTGTCACCAATCTAGATAAGTAATCTATCCATTATAAACTGGATGCTTTTCTTTGAAAAACAAACAAAAATGGCAGCTCAACTGGAAGTTACCAGCTTAATATGAGATTTGCTTGGAGAGATTTTAGGGCTAGTTTTGTTCTCAGTGTTAGACTAGATTAACATGATAGTCTGTTCTGGTCTTAAGAGCTTAGACCATGAGTCTAGCTTCTGCAGGTCCAAGTAGTGGAGGGTAGAGTCATCTTGCACTTAATCATTGTTCTCTCACATGGTAGCAGTTGAGTGTTGGGTACCACTGTCAGCTGTTCACCTCTGCTGTTTGCTCCAAGTCATGTCTGCTTTCTGGTGTTGGAGATCAGCTGTGGCACCCTCCCTGTTTGCCTTACATTTAGTGTGTTTATCCCTCAGACAGTTGGTTTTGAGTCTGTGGTTTCATGTAGGAGCCTGGGCATTAACATCTGGGATGTGTAACTGAAATGTGGAGCATGTGTCCCTGGGATTCTCTGAGAGCTGATTGGCGAGTGCTCAGATCTCTGTTGGTGAGGAATAGGATGAAGAAGACAGAATCGCTGTGAATAATGCATTAGCAAGCCCATTCTTAGTATTGATAATTCTGTGGTGTTAATTTCCTTTTTCTTCCTTTGTTGCTCTGTCAGGTTATGTGCATGTTCAGATGCATCTCATGAGAGGAGATGACCTTGCAGTGAAAACTAGCTTCAGCCTTCCTCTGAAGCAGTGGTTTCGATTGGATCTCTCCTTTAAGGGTGGACAGGTATGTGTGCTACTGAATTACAGGATCAAGGCCGAGATTGGTCTGATTTGATTACACCTCTGACAAACCCCTCAGCTGAGGCTGAGAAAAATACTGTAATTTGTACATACTCACATAGCAAAAGAATGAAAAATCTAAAACTAGACATTGCCCAGGGATGTTCAGACCATCCAACTTTGGAAAATCAACTTAGATGCTGAAGAGCCCGGAATTACTGTGTATTCAGTAGCTATCTTGGCACACTGTTTCTCTCCAGAGACTTTATTAACTATACAGGCAACCAGGACTCCTGGCTTAGATATGTTATGTAGATACTTTAAGTTACACGGTGTGAATAGCTCAGAGGGACTTTGCAGTTGGAGACTTAGGTGTTTTTTACTGTTATGATATGAAAATGTAAGTGTCTAGGCTTCTGTACAGTAGCATGTCTCTTGCCTAGATGTGTTAGCCAACAGGAGGCATGAGCAGTTTCCAAATTTTGCTAATTTGACAAAGTAGCATAGAACTGACTACCATTAAAAGACAAAAAAAAAAGTGGTATCCATCTGTAGTAGATAAAATACATAATTTACATTTTAACAAATCACAATTGTTTTTTCACAAAACCTTCCAAAAGCAGCTCTGAAAATGCAGGCTCCCTACCCAAGTTCTTGTCTGAATCTCCAGGTATTAGGATATTAGGGTATGAAAATATTAAAAAACCTTAGTCTACTGTTTCTCAACTTCTTTCTCCTTGAAAATGATTGAATAGATTACATTCTGAATTGTAAAAATAATTACTAATTAATGGCAAGAACAACTAAGCAAATATAAAGTATGAGGTAAATGACTGATAAGCTGAAACAATGCTGTACTGAGAGAGCAATGTACAGGCTAAACTACCGCTGTTCTTCTTGCACTCCACCTTTTTTAAGTATGTAAGTGGTGAGCAGATTGATTGTCTTGCAAGGAAATGAGGTAGAAACATGTGTTTAATTTTAATATAATATACTTTTAAATACATTGTTAAAAGGAAAAGTAAAAAATGTTTTATAGAATCGGAACTGTCTTTTTCTGCTTGCTTAAGTTGTAGTCATAATTTATAAGTTGACGGGAAGGGGAAGAGCTTATGGATTTTGAAGCTCAGCTCCAGGTGCAAATGCGAAAGTTACTGTCAATATTGATACAGGGTATATTAGTCTTGACTTGTTGGAAAGTTGAGGATTGGTTGTACAATTAGATTAAGAAAAAATATTTTTCCATCAGAGAGTAGAATGAATTTATTCATGTGTGAGATAAAACCTGTGGTCAATAAATTTCTAGTTCTGGACAAAATAAGGGAACCATGAAGAGTTTAATGAGCACTCTTGTGAAAAAAAGAGGAAGTACGACCAAACTTTAAAATATTTCAGTACTTGGAGCCATTCTCTGGAACAGATAAAGCTGTAGTTCAGTTCCATTTTATTGACATGTCTTCCTGTAGTACATTTTTAAATACTAAAATCCTCAAAAGGTACAGAAGAATCTCCTTATTTAGGGACTTAGTGTTGAAAGGAGGGCAACAAAGCTGGTGAAGGATCTAGAGCACAAGTCTTAGGAGGAGCAGCTGAGGGAACTGGGGTTGTTTAGTTTAGAGAAAAGGAGGCTGAGGGGAGACCTTGTCACTGTCTACATCTACCTGGAAGGAGGTTGTAGTGCGGTGGGTGTCAGTCTCTTCTCCCAGGCATTAAGTGATTGGATGAGAGGAAATGGCCTTAAATTGTTCTGGGGGAGGTTTAGATTAGATATTAGGAAAAATTTCTTCACCGAAAGGGTTATCAAGCATTGGAACAGGCTGCCCAGGGAAGTGGTTGAGTCACCATCCCTGCAGGTATTTAAAAGACTTGTCGATGTGGCACTTAGGGACGTGGTTTAGTGATGGACTTGGCAGTGTTAGGTTTACAGTTGAACTCAATGATCTTAAAGGTCTTTTCCAACCTAAATGACACTGTGATTCTAGGGTTATTTCACTTCAACTGATTTAGATACATTTAGTCCAGCATGATCTGAGTCAAAATATATAAATTACAGAAAGTGGAGAAATTGACGTATCGAGAAATTAAGAGACAGATTTTAAGAGCATGTGAAGATGCAGATTAATCCCTAAGAATACCTAGGCAAATTTTGCAGAGTTGTTTTGTGAGTCCTTAGGCAACTTTTACAATACCAACATGTATGAAAATCTCACCTGGTCTTCCTTCTCGGGCGTCTGGATTCCTTTAACCATTCTAACACTGAAAGTCTACTGAAAGTGCATCTCCTGTAGGAAGAGGAGTTGAACACAGATTTTTTTTAAATCATGGCCTATTACATTAGCTTTATGGCCGTTCTTCCTGTGTAAGCTCCTAAGTTTCTTGAGGAGATCAATATTCTCTTCATTTAGCATCTCTGCTATGTGAAAGCAAAACAGCATTCAGCAAAGTAGAGTTGGCTTGTAACTGAACACAGGAATGAAGTAGCTGAAGTAGGCAACGTCTGTGCTATTTTTGTTATTTTTCATCATTCACAGTTGGCCAGGACAGACCAGTGGCAGTGTTTTCCATTACATTCTTCTGACATACCTTAGATATGTGACACTGTTCTCTTTAGTGCAGAGGAGATGCAACAAGCTGCAGCTGTAATCTTCTAAACTATGAGTTGAAATGGTTTAATAAATGTACCTTGTAATATTTTGTTTATTATAATTAATATTTTGTGTTCTTTTAGATAGAAGTAAGCAGTGTTGGGAAGAATTTGAAAAGACATCATCATCAGTCTTTTAAGTAAGTAGCATTTTCCCCTTGGTTGAGTAAAATATGTGTATATGTGTTCAGATATGGAAAATGGGAGGAGAGCACAAGTTTGCAACTGAGATTCCAAATTGTTTTCAAAATGTCTGTGGTCTTTTTCCACTCTGCTTTCAAAACCAGTTTGCATTATTGTGCTTACATTAAGCATGAGCTGAATAATTTTGTTAATGCCATGAGCTAGTTGAATTAACATGCTGCATGATCTAGTACTAGAGTCTGATAACCCTCACTAAAAACTGATCAGAAGGTCAGTGGCTTTCGGATTAGTCTTCAAATGAAGTCTTGGCCTTAATGTAGTCAAGGGAAGTTTTGCTGTTTTGAGAGCTAGAATTTCACCAATTAAATTGTTATCTGCTTTGCTTAGATAGAAAGAAAATTTCTACCAAAAATGTCCTTGCTCTTTCCTTTATTCTAAACAACTGAGTAATTTTTTAAAATTAATCTTT
>NW_010307940.1:0-1966 GCF_000700745.2 Antrostomus carolinensis | reverse complement strand
TCCCTGTAATTTAAGATTGACTATTTCTTGTGCAAATAGTTTAAAAAAAACCCCAACTTTTAATATGGAAACTATGTAACAATAAATTGCATGGCAGACTTCAATGTTTTTCCTTCTCTGCTATAGTTTACAAACTAGAAATTGTAAATGTGTAGGTAGTAGCTCTGGGAGGCAGATAACTTAAATTTTTATATGCAAGTTTTAGAAAAGTGCAAAGGAGAGCTGGAACTGAAATCTTTGAAGTTGTGTAATGATCCATAAAACACCAGAAGATAAAACACCCTGCTGGTTTTATAAGTTTGTAGACAAAGGAGTTTGTTAAATTTACTCCAGAATTTATCACGCTAAATTTCAAGAGTAGATTTTGAGAGCAAACAGATGACAAAATTAAAAGATATTGGCAGTGAGTTGAAGGCTGTTAGTTATGGGAATTCTGAGATACAAATTTCTTTTTTTCTTTCATAGTACTTCTTGATAGCCAGCTTACTTCTCTTTCATACTCTCAAGTTTCAGGGAAGATTTCTATTACGATGACACTGCTGGATACTTTGTTCTTGGAGGCAGTGGATACGTAAATGGTATTGAAGCATTCTTTGGACCCGTGAAATACTATCGTCTCAATGTGTTGGAAACAGAACAGGTAAACAAAAGCAGCTTTTGGGGATGTTTAAATATTAGCAGCCAGATATGGCTGTTTTGTTTTTTTTTTTTAACTGAAGCTCTTACCAAGTGATAAAGTTGCTATGAAGCATAATAGTTCTTGGGAATATATAACCAAAATATGATAATTTTCTGTTGAAATCCAGGAATGTTAGTTACCATTTCAAATGCTAAAAGATGACTTCTAGAAGTGATTTTCTGTTGAAATCCAGGAATGTTAGTTACAATGCTAAAAGATGACTTCTAGAAGTTAGTATGTAAAACAATGTTCCTAAATTTAAGGACAGACTTATTTTCAGTATTGCTTTGTTTCCCAGAGTTTTTGATGGTACAGTATTGAACACACTTGATTAATTTATGGTTTTGTGGAAATTGGTGTAAAAGTCAAATAGGCTTGGTCAATTTTGGAAGTTCATCCTTGGATTAAGCTGACTGTTTAAAGTCATAGCCTGTTGTGGCCAACATCACCATAATGTGCCTGGCACATTAACATGGTGTGCCAGATAAGCTGATTGTAGTAAACAATTGGTTTCTTTTGTTATTTGCCTACAACACTTCTTTCTAGCCAAGTGCAGACAAAAACAGGTACTGTAGATGCCATTTATCCATCATTTGCCTTTTTATAGATTTCTAACCCTCTTCATGATAAAGAAACAGTGGAACAAATTGAACTCTACTACGAGAGATGTATGGACATTCAAGAAATAGTTAATGAGTACAGATACATTGTAAGGCAAGGTGAAAAAGCACAAAGAAATTGTAAGTGTTGATCTATGAGATATCAATTTTAAACTGTCATCTTTGGAGACCTGTTTTCTTTTCTTTTACCAGAATCTGGATAACTATCATAAAAAGTAAACTTAAATTCAGCCATGACAAGAAAAAAGGCAATTTGAAGATTTTAGCCTTGTTACTGGTAGCTATAACTGTAGTTTTGTCCCTGCAAAGACTTTTGTGCCGTGGAATACAAACTTAAATCATGTTCTTGATATTTCTTCTCTAATAAGACTGGAGCATAAAGGGACAAAGAAACACTTTCAAGCTTACGTGTAAGCTATTCAATTGCCTTTCTACTGTTTCATTCCCAAATGACCCTAATGGCACATGTATTTTAAGCCTTTTCCCAAAAATGGGTGGTTTTTGCTGGAATGTCTCTGCCACAGTTGCCTAATGCACAGTAATTGACAGGTTTATACCAAAGCAACCACTTTAGTGAAAGAAGAGTAACATAGCTTAAATATGTGCTGAAAACTAGAGTATGTTAGGATCATAGAGAGGTCAGGGTTGGAAGGGACCTTAAAGATCA
>NW_010307939.1:29155-49182 GCF_000700745.2 Antrostomus carolinensis | reverse complement strand
CCAGGTGCAGGACCTTGCATTTGCCCTTGTTCCACTTCATGAGGTTGGCACAGCCCCACCTCTCCAGGTCCCTCTGGATGGCATCCCATCCCTCCAGCGTGTCAACCACACCACACACTTCTCCCCCTGACGCTTCTGAAGCAGAATTCAGTAGCAAACAATTTTTTGTTTGAGACCCAAAAAGAGTTCAGTTTTAATTGAACGAGGATGGAGCCACTGTAGAGGGACCATAACATGAGCCTCATGTCAAAACTGGAAACAGGTCTCCTGCTCTGGGGGTCTCAGGGGCTAAAATCCCAAATGGGCACAGAAGGAGGACAATGCCTTGGTGCACACCACCCCAGCTCTTGCCTCAGCCTTGTTTTCACCCATAAATCCCAGTTGCTGGAAGGGATAACAGTAAGTTTCTATTGGTGGGGGGGGGAAACAAACACAAACAACAACAAAAAAACACCAACCCAACAAACACAATTTCTAGGATCAGGAGCCACTGTCTGCATTTAGATTACTGTAAGATATTGATAACAAAACCCTACAAGCTCCTGAGTTCCTCTGGGAGAATGACACTGGCCTGCAGCACTGCAGTGCTCACTGCAAACCCCAAAGCCACTTGAAATTAATCTCATTTGATATCTGATATTTGATAAAGCACTTGGCAGGAACAGGAAGCCTTTTATCGGTGACAGCACGGCACTGGTGATGCAGTACGGTATTGCTTCCCCACGCCTTGCCCAGACAAACATCATCCAACCAGCAATACCAAGCATTGGAAATCCCTGCACTGGTACCAACACTGCTTGTGGTCAGACAAGCAGGAAGACTCCTGGTTGTCCCTCTTTGTTTCTGCTAAAGAGGATCCCCAGTTCAGGGCTGTCAGAGCACTTTCCCTGCGCTGAAGGACTCACAATGTCTAGACAAAGAGTATTAGTCACAGCAACAATTTAGTGACAGATTATCTCCTTTCCTGACAGATAAGGTCATGCACAGAGCTTTAAAGGGAAAAAAATAAATAAATAAAAAAAGGCAAGTAAAAAAAAAAAAAAAAAAAAAAAAAGAAGCAAGTATAAAATATCTTCAAAAAGTCACTGTTTTCATAAAAAGCTTTAGGTTCCTCCCCCCCCAGCAAATCTTTAAAAAGGTTGCCTAATACAAAACATTGGCCTTCCCAGCCAGGCTTCTGGTAGGTTCACCACCTAATTCTGCCACAGGCACCAGCAAGGCCACCAGCTGAAGCCAGCCCTGGAAACATCTCCCAGCTAAAGCACTGGACCTCTGGGTAGACATCTGCCTGAGGCCATCCAGCTGGCCAGCACCATCCAACCCACCATTCAGCAGCTCAGAGCCACATCGCAGAAGCAGCCAAGATGCCTACAGTGTGAAAACTAAGCAATTCTGCTTCAAATAAGAGCTGAGACATGGCAAAATACTAGCAGGCTTTCATGAAGCCTTTCCTGTTCACAGCTCATATAATGCTGCTCTGTGAATAAAGGGACTCTTTCTCTGATGCAATGAACACAACAACTTTTAAGAATATTCTAACCATTTCAAAGGGAGAGGAAGAGAACAAATAATTGAAAAAGACAGAAAATTATCATATTCTGTGTAAAATGTGACATATTGTTGTTTCCATGGCCACTGCTACATCCTGTCATGCAAGAAGCCCAAACTGAGTTTTGCAGGGGGTCTCCTACCCAAACCTGCCCTGTAAGGGAAAGCCACGTCTCTGCAGGTCTGGCAGCTGGAGCAGAAGCAGCAGTAAGGTAAGCAGGAGAGATTCTGACCTTGCCATGAAGGTGAAGGGCATAATGAACTGAAGGTGCAGAGCTCTGTATGGTAGCTGAATGAATATCCAGAAATAACCGTAACACTAGACTGTTTGGAAGAGCTGAGATACTTCCAGTAAGTGCTGGACCCAAAACTCGCTGCCATTTAACAGTGATATTTCTGGTAGTTTCAGTGGATCTCAGATCAGCTAAAGGAAAATATTCATTCATAAATAAAATGCAGGTGAGTTTAGTTACAAGACATCTCC
Source organism: Antrostomus carolinensis (assembly GCF_000700745.2). Classification (NCBI taxonomy): domain Eukaryota; kingdom Metazoa; phylum Chordata; class Aves; order Caprimulgiformes; family Caprimulgidae; genus Antrostomus; species Antrostomus carolinensis. The sequence continues at coordinate 47,150 of NW_010307939.1, read as the reverse complement.
ATCTACTTGAGAAATATGTATTTGTACAAGGATCCAAGACGCCGAATGACTCCTCCTATGCTAGGATCCCCTGAGAACATGATTATGCTTTTCAAAGCTATTTAAAAACAATTGAAAACAAATACTATCAAGTTGATATACTCCTTGTACTAAAAAATGTGGGTCCTTTTGAGAAATCCCAGCCCGAACAGGTCAGATTCAGCCCAGACAGCATACACAACGGAGATGTATTTACAGATAGATTCCAAATACAACAGAAAAGCCCCATGCTCTTCCTCCTTACACAGGAAATTATTCAAATGTGGAACAAATTATTTCTATGTAAATTATGTAAAACTTTAAAGGCCAGCCTAGAGAGAAGAAAGGAGGAAGAAAGAACACCCATTTACACATGCTGCAGTCCTGGGGCTGCTCCAGGGGTGCACATGGATGACAAAAAGCAGACAGCAGTGGCTCCAAACAGCCCAGTACACCCACTTGTGCTGTGTTTGAATCTTCTGGACTCAGTGGGCTTCCCCTCTGTAGCTGAGCCCTGTACCACGGCGGTATCGCCCACGGTCAGCACTGCTTCTGCTGTTCACCACGCTGGACGTGCTCGTGCCACACCTCACTTGGGTCTCTGGCTTTCAAAGTTTCATAAGGTTTCAAAGCACTGCTGCTAAATCCAGCCAGACCCAGCTTCTACACCTCTACATCTCAGAGTCGCTATTTGTCCTTAAACAGAATTCAACCTGCAATTAAACATTTCACTCCATGAATTATGAATTCCTCTTTTTCATTTGTCCACAGATGGATCACACAGACATCACTCAACATTACTATTATTTATATCCTGGTAATTCAAACAGTTTCTGCCAAGATCCCTGACTGCAGCTGGTTACTAGAACATCTTTGCACGTGTTGGACGTTGGAAGAATGACAAACTTTGACTGGATGTAGATACTCAGATTAAGGATTTGAAATTTCCTCCCTTTGAATAACTTCTGATATTCAGATAAATTTGCTGTTTCTGGGAATACTTGGCCAAGTTCATCTCCTGGTAGGAACAGTCTTCTATTGTGAATATAAAGGGACATAAACTAATGCAATTTTAAAATTCAGATAACTATTTGTAGATTATTTATCTATGTTTACATTATTCTTAAGAATGCTATTATTTGTCCTGGTTTGATCATAAAGAAGTTCTGCAACCTCAGAGCAAAAGGGAAGAAGGAATAAAATATCTGCATCAACTACAATCATTGAATACACAGCAGACTCAACTGGTATTTTTCCAACTTGCTTTTTGTTGGGATTTTTTTTCTTCATTTTTCACAATGTCAGCTGAAAATAAACTGTAACTACATAAGGAAGAAACATAAGTCAAATCAGCTCTTGGTTATCCGTAGATGAAGTCTCCAGAGAGGGGGCCATGAGAATGGAGATGCTGTAGGTGGTTCCTTATGACCCAAAATGAGTCTGGAAGCATTCACTGCGCTCGCTTACAGCCAGGTTATGCAGATTTACCGGCTCAGGCCAGTAACACTGGGCCTCTGCAGTCTGTCTGGGTGATGTCCTTTCCTCAGTTACACTATTACTGTAAGTATGTCCTGATAGCTGCAGTTGCATATATATTGCCCCATGTACAGTTTTTCTTTCTGTAGGTTATTCCAGCTCCCTCCTGTCTGTTGCCCCTGATAACCTAAAGTTGAGAGCAGTTTGCTGCAGTACCTTTGGCGTTTCAGAATGTCACTCAATCTTATGTGCTTGAATTTCCATACAAAGAAAATAACTATAAAGATTCAAGCCATGCTGCTAAGAGCATCCAAGACCAGAGCCCTGAGGGAGGGCCCAGAAGAAGACTGTGACACTCCTCCTGTTAGTCGTGGTTGGAAAATCCTGCCTAGGCTCCAGCTGCACAGGCAGCGCAATCACTTCACACGTGACCCGAGTCCAATGTGAGGCCCAGGAGAAAACCTGGCTCCAGCAGGAACACGCTTGAGGTCAGCTGAGTTTCATCTGTCCTAAAAGCCATGAATCTCACTTAAGTATGTTCTGGGCTCAAAGCATAAAGCTGGAAGCCCATCCTCTTATGACTTCCTACTCCTTTACAGAGAATCACTGGAATATTTGTTACGCTTCCTTTGTATTCGTCCTGGGACGGCAGTTTACCAAATCCTCACCCATTTCCTGAGTGAGAGCACCCACTTTCTAATGAAGAGAAATGCTGTTTCCTTATTCCCAGCAAAACATAAACAGCCACGTTTCTTCAGGACAACACGGTGATTTTTTTTCTTTCAGGATATACCCTGCAGGTTGGATTCTGACCCAAGACAGCTCTACTCTCCCCACTGGTGCCACTCCAGCTGGTATGTGAGTTTGCTGTTCACTGAAGGCAGCCAGAGCCCAGACACTCCCTGGGTATAAACTTGTACAACTGCACCAATTCTGCAGGAGCACTGTGCATTTACAGTGACTGGGGATGTGCCCAAATGTTTTCCAGCTACTTACTGAGAGTAAAGAAGCAACACAGCCCCTTACAGCTGGGAGGAGGAGGAGTTAAAGCTCTGCACTATTCCTGACCCGTTCAGCAAGCTGATATAACAGCAAGGCCGGCTTCTGAAAACCACCACAGCGCCTCACGGCACATCAGACCTCAGGAGGTGCGTGAACAAGGCTCCTCTTGAACATCAGCCACTGCACCACCTCCTGGGACACAAGGCAGAATTTGGCAGAGCCACCACATGCTGGCTACCCACACTGTGGCATATCCTTGCCACGGGCAAGCACAGCACAAAGCCTCTGCCTAAGGCCCACCTCAGACTGGGACCTGAGACAGGACTTGTGCCCAAGCCACTCTGACAGTCCAGGCTCAACAGAGAGTTTAGGCAGAACTGTAAATTCGTTAAGAATTATCACCCTTATTAGTGACTACTTAATGTGAAGAATCTGTCTTACCATCAAATTAAAACAGTGAGAGAGTAAATAATTAAATCTTCTTTCACTGTAAATTTCTACAAACCCAAAGCAATGCCCAGACTTGCCATCAAGACTCTCTGGTACTATCAGCTCATGTTTCCAGCGTCAATTAGTGACTGCAGAATGGGAATCTCCTCCAACTAAAAAAAAAAACCAAAACAAAGCCATGCCTTTCTGAAATGCTGAGTATTCACTCTCCACAAAGAAGCCTCTTTAAGAAGAACCATTTGAAAGCTGAGGCATAGTCACTGCTGAAGACATAAGCCTTTATAATTAGCACAATATTATGAGAGCTCCTGCTTCCTTTTTGAGAAGGACATATCCTTACCTGTGCCCTGACAGTGGTGTAACCTTTGCTTGACACGTCAACCTGGCAGAAGCCAAGGGGAACACAGTGGGCTTTAAGAAACTCCATCTTTCAGAGGCTGCACAACAGACTGGACTTCTTGCAAGACTTCAGCTGCAAAGTGTTAATTCTATCATCTTTCAGTATGCCGCTATTAGGACTGCAGGGTACTCAATTAGCTCTTTTTTTCCTTTTTATTTAATGGCATTACAGTATGATTGGTAACACAGACATCCCCACTGGCTGCATGGGTTGCACTTATGCCACATGAAAACCAGAAAATTTGTAACATAAAATCTGGCCCTTTGCCAGATTTCTACAGGGCATTAGTAACAAACTGGTGAAGCTCATTAGAAAAAAAAAAAAAAAGGGAAAAAAAAAAGAGAGAAACCTATAACCATTAAAAGCCCATTAAGCAGCATGTCATTTTGTAAAGCTAAATAGCCCACAGTAATCAAAAGCATATGAACCCCAGCTGGGTTACCCGGCAAATTGTTTCGATTTAGGGGGGAGAATTCATCAAGAAAGATTGTTCCTAGGATTGGGTTGATTTTTCTCCTTCAGTTGCTGGCTCCATGTCCCATTATAATTACAGTGATTGATGCACCTTGCAGACGAAGGTGAAGAGTGACCAGAATAGCCCCAACATCTGCTCAATCCCAGCCACCGCTAATGCGGGAACTCTGCGGAAAGGCACATCCCCTACGGTTATCCCACCACCGCCCACCAGCTACACAGGAAGCACCTTCTGACCCCTTTTCCCCCTCACCTAAGTTGTATGTGGGTTATGAACCAGCTTTTCCCATCCCCACTCCCCAGGTAAAATGAGAGGAGTCACTGTCATTACAGCTTGGCATGAAAAAAAAATCACTTGCTGATGGAAAAAAGAAACTAGGAAAGAAAAAACCCCCAGAGTTTGAGTATTATTGGTAAGTGCCATGCACCTCCTCTTCCAGGGACAAAGAGACACAGCCACCTTTTCCCAGAATACGTGAGCAACACCCACAACTCTCAGCTTGGAGCAAGGCAGCAGAGAGAGCAGCACAGCACCCAGAACCAGGCCACTGTGCTCACCCCCTCTGCACCCGATTTCTTTGGTACTTCTGTAGGCATCTTTAAGAAGCTGGCCCTTAGGGCTCCATCCAGCAAGGCACGGCAGCGCGCACCTAGGTGGAAGTGAGTTCCAGTGAGACAGTTTAAGGTTTTTAATGCAATATCATCTAATAGCTCACTGAAGTGGGACTGCAAGTTCTCTCTGCTCCCAGCTGTACAACAGAAATAACTCCTCTCTACCTAATTTAAAGCCAGATGACTGCCCAAACCAAAAGGGAAGAAACTAATCTATCAAATGACACAGTTCTGCCACATCTTCCATGTTCAGATGGGTCTTTCAAGATTTTCCTCAAGGCTTTTAACACAGATGATTTTTTTAAAGCCACTCCATTTTACATCATTGGCGTGGGGGATGCAGGGTGATTAAATGTCTCATTGAATTGAAAACTCAGTTGACCTGCCCAAGTGCACAAGAAGAGCACGTTACTTCTTTATATGCATGGTCTTTTGGAGTAGCTGGACTCAGACCTTTGATCTGTCCTGAGAACTTACATTTCTAACTCTCCTGGCAGAAGCACCAGTTTGGAAATTGGTACTTTATGGAATGTTAAAGCCAAAACTCCAGCCTCTCCGTTCTGGAGAGTCACACTGTCCTTGAATGTTTTTACAAGAGAGTTTTTAGGGCACCCAAAGGGCCTGAAATCATCCAACGGCTGAAATGCATCATCTCTATCTAAGATAGAGATGAATTTGAGAACCTGCAGCACAGGTTTCAAACCTGTAGCCCCTTTGTAAAAAAGCATACACAGCTCTTCAGGCACTGTGATTATTCCCACAAGACACCTCAGCCAAGCTGGACAGTTAATTTACAGTGGAAGCCTGCTGCTAAAGAAGAGCTTTAGACGGTACATCGCTGAACTGACAACACTAAAGTACAGCAAAAAATCACCCAAATGCTGAATTTCTGCCAGTGCACTTCCCACTGCAAGTAACAGGATGCAAACGGAAAAATCAGATGACATCTTAAGCTCAGGAGAGTCAAACTGTATTTGTTTCAACTGTTGGACGTGGCCATTGTAAATCATACACAGGTAATGCTCCTCAAACGAGCACGTATTCACACCGAATCATGGTTAAGAATTGACAAGAAATAAAGCAATGCAAGAGAGTTGCTCACTCCTCTAGCACAGAGACATCTGACAGAACCTGAGTTTTTACTGTTAAAAAAAACCAAACAAACAACAAACCCACCCACACTTGTAGGTTTAGAAGTGTTCGCTTTTAATCAACCATTTCCATCCGTTACAGGGCTACCTACGTGAGTGCCCACATCTGCTTTGTAAAGATGCCACCAAACCCAACTATCTCACACACATCTTGAAACGTTCAATGCTTGCTTTCATTTTTACTTCACAAGATCTGATCTCTGACAAAACAAATCACAGAATCCCAGACTGGTTTGGGTTGGAAGGGACCTTAAAGCTCATCCAGTCCCAACCCCCCTGCCAGCAGCAGGGACACCTTCCACTAGACCAGGTTACTCAAAGCCTCATCCAACCTGGCCTTGAACACTTCCAGGGAGGAGCAGCCACAGCTTCTCTGGGCAACCTGGGCCAGTGTCTCACCACCCTCACAGCAAAGAATTTCTTCTTCCCCAGCACCAGGTCGTGGTCCCTGGCAGGCAGGTGGGAAGCACCACATGCCATGTGGCTGCTGCTTGTGCCATGGGCAGGAGGGTTTGATTCCCTTCCCTCCATCCACTCACAAGTTTTCCCCAAAGTCCTGGAAGCCCCAGTCCCTGTGAGGCCTCTGTCCCTGTGTCAAACTAGTGGGGTAACCGGTTCAAAAGTTATTCGAGAGGGACCTGCACACAGACAAACAGATGGAGGGACAGCTCAATCACAAATCTTATTTTCATGATGAAACAGAACAACTGAAGTATCCTCTCTTTTGGCCTACAGAATGTGAAGTTTTACAGTCTATTTTATTAGCTATTGAGAGAGGCAGTAACTAAGCTGTAAAAACTGCAATGAATGACACTAAACTGCTTAAAAGACTGTTTATTATAGGAAGCACACACACTCGTGCATGCAGATCTGAATAACCCAGGTTTTCTGCATCTGCAAAGCTGCAGTGGGAATTTCATGTCTATAGATCCCCTTATAGCAACTTGACATACTGAGAAAAAACATTAAAAATATGAAATTCAATAGGACACGTGTAAGATAGGCAGGAATCACTAACTGCAAAAATAAAGAGTGATGATCAACTGTTGTGTAGCACATCTTCAGAGGGGCAGAGGGCTGCAGCTGATCCTCAGCAGGACACACTAATGCTCATGGAAAAAAAAAAAGGAATACTTTGCACTGGGATTAATAAAGAAATATAAAATCCAAGACACCTGAAGCAATCTTTCTGTTACACCCACAGTTATATCTTAGCTGGATACTGGGTTCAGTTCTGAGCCCTCTACCTGAAGCAAGATGTAGGTCAACTGAAGAGAAGGCCGAGATTTGGGATTATTTAGCCTAAAGAGTAGAAGACTCTGGGGAGATGTGATAACATTTTCAAGTCCATGGTATGTTACTGCAGAGAAGAAAGAATCATTTGTTGCTGCATCTTTAGAGCAGGATAACAACCAGTGGGCTTATACTGCAGCAAGAAAAATTCAGGCTGGCATTTACAGGAATAAGAACATCAAAGTGCAAGAACAGAAAGTCCAAGAAAGCCGCAGGGCAGTTGCTCCTGGCGATCTTCCAAAAAGAAGTTAGACAAACATATTAGGTGTGACACCGTTTTCATTGATCCTGCTCTCAGGTAGGGAGACAGAAAACTTCCTGAGCTGCTGCCCACCCCTACCCTTACCAGTTTTAGTAGGAAACTGGAGGAAATGAACACAGAAAATACTCTTTCCTCTTCTTATTTTTTTCCCCACAATTTTTCACCTCAAGAGTGGCTGGTTTCAACTTTAATCTGAGTGCTGGCCAACGTTTAAGATTTTATTTGAACTGAACTGACTCTCTTCCTTCCACAGGACAAAGCCAAGACAGCTCCTGGGATAAAACAAATGCTACAGTTGAATTAGGACCACAAGACACAGAATCTAGTTGGGGAAAAGTTTACACATAAGTCATTCTGTTGGACTTGCAGAAAGGCACTGGTATCTCTGCAAGACTGGGGACATGATTTTTGCTTCCTCTAACAGCACACAAACGGGTTCCCCAAGCTCATCTGAATTCTGTACATAATCAGGAGTAGCCCACAGCTCCACTGATTTGTGAGGTTTATGTTCCGTAGTTGAATTTACCTCCAGGGGTTTGGCACCTAATTCACTGAACAAGCAGAGATTTTAAGATAAATCTGGGAAAAATACAGAAGAAAATAAAACTGCTATCTTAATGCACAAAGAGAAAATACTAGTAGGGGAAGTGGAACAAACAAAGCAGAAAAGACCAAACTGGATAATAATGTTCTCAGCTAAAGAAAAAGAAAAAAAGAAAAAAAAAAAAGAAGAAAAAAGGGAAGCATCAGACAGATTTTACATTAGTACCCTAAAACAAACAGGGCTGATGTTAAGGGATTATTTAAACATGTCAGGAGAAGTCAGCACCAGTTAATGATGAGTTTGTTAGCTAACAGGCTGTTAACACTCAAACAAACTGGTCATTAAATGTGGTTACTACTTATTTTAATGGAAATTTATTAGAACCTTTATTTAAAGCTTTAATGGGATGGAGAGCCCCAGCATGCACACCTGGAGTCCTACAAATCTAAACAACACAGACTTCAAGCTGCTTTGTGTGGATTTGAAACAAAAAATAACAGTAAACCCTTCCCAGCATCAAGGACCGCCTTTCTCCAGCAAGAGGCTATTAGACAAGTTCGAATACTCTGATAGCTTCATATTTAACAAGAACCACTTGAATCTTCATTACTTTGTAGTGCCATTATGGTAAGTGGTTCTGATTTGTGTCCTTTAGAAGCCCATTGCAAACCTCATTATTATTAGACAGAAGTCTGATAAAGCTCTTAACGTTGCCTCTCATGCATCTTCAACCCCTCAGAGTTTAGTGGAAGAAAAAAGGGGAAAAATAAAAACAGAAATAGTAGTGTATTAAAGGGGAAACAGAAGCAATAAAAACTTCAGATTTTTTTTTTTTTGTTCATTTCCATGATAAGTTAGGAAAAAAAAAAAATCAACTTGCTCAGGAGAAAGAATAGCAATGAATCCCTAATGTCAGACTAGCTACTGGTACACACTGGCAATAGTTTTAAGAAGAGAAAGCAGAGTCCACCGGGAAAAAAGCAGTGGACTAGATCTGGGGAGACAATTCCACTCCTAACTCTGTAACTGAGTGACCGGTCATTTGCCTATTTCATTTAAAGTGTCACTCTACAGAGGGTACTACTGAAGTGCCTGTATTAGTGTTCCCAACTTCCCCTGTGCTCACAGCTGCAGAGAAAACAGGCCAGAGTAGGAGAAATCATATACTGCAAACTGCAGAAAGGCCAGGAAAGGAGACTGGAAAGAGGGTTTGGGAGCAGTAAAAATTATCAGAAAAATCTAATTCAGATAAAGACCCTAATTTAAAAGTCACCAAATCAGCCTCTGGAAGAGCATTACTCCCCACTGGTCACAGAGGAACCCACAGATTTGCCTGAAATCAAAAGGTGTGTGAATATCCATTACAGGCTTCTGCAGCAAGTCAAAACACAGGACCTCCAAAAGCTCAGCGAGGCCTCTGAACACATTATATGCTAAGTGTCCATCTCCTTAGCACAGATTTTTCACCTCGATAACCCTCAGTTTCTGCAGTTATCAGTTAACCAGTTCCTGGGTAACATGAAAGAAAAATAAAGGGAGAGAGAATTTAATAAGGCAGCTCAACAGGCAAATACTTCCAACATTTTTTTAAGCAAGCAACCTGAGGCACTGTGGATGGTGCTTGGCAGAGCTGAGCATCCACAGCTCTAACTGAACTCCCCAGCAGCTCTGGGCACTCACGACTCTGAAAAAAGCCAAGACAGGATCTGATCACTGGACACGCTCAAGCCCTGCGAGGCTGGTCAGAAATCCCTGGTGGGAGCCAAGAAGCAGGCGGGTGTCAGAGCTGAGAACCAGCCCCAGGAGCCTGCACCGCTCAGCCTGAAAAGCTCCTTTTTCTAAACTTGCCATTTCTATGATTTGCTCTTTGTCTTTCAAATATTTCTCACTTCCAACCTCACGGGATCCGACAGCCTCCCGTCTGAACGCTCACATGTGCCAGACCCATTGTTAATATTATTTCATGAGATATTAGGATTTCAGATGCATCTCCCTTGTCTTGTTTGCAAGAGCTTTTCAACAAAAAACTATGGACATGTCTAAACTCTTAATATTTGCTGTGATAATACCATTTAAAGGCAAGTGGGCTGGGAATGGGAGAGAATAACTGATATTTTCATTTAGCTGCTGATGTGACTGGGATTTAGAGAACAGTCTGATTGATGTCTCGGCTTCATTTAAAATAAAATAATTAGGCTACTAAAATCTGGAAAGTATATTTTCATTTTAACTGGTCTGTGTGCTCAGCCCAGGCTCCAAGAAGGAACATGGAACGTTACAGGAATGGAAATGAGGGGTCGGAGTAGGAGAAATGATATACTGTAAATTAGAGGCAGACGAGGAAAGGATATGAAAAAGGGTCTGGCAGAATTAAAATAATCAGAAACTAAGAGGAAAAACCAAGAGTTCAAAAAAAGTGGAGAGCATTCCATTAATCATCATTGTGGGAGGTAACAGAGGGTGGATAACAGTATGAGAAGAGGACTGAAGAAGCACAACTAAGAGACAGAAAACTGTAGATATGAATAAAACAGACATAAAATTCCTACTTTTTGTTCCTGTTTCTAACAGCACTCTGGTCCGTGCTTAGTGGGAACAATGAAGGATTGGCTGAGGGAACAGAAGGCTCCCAGCTGCAGCAAAGTTAGCTGTAGGATCAGACCCGCAAAACCACGCACAACTTGAACGTCTTAAACCCCCCAATAAATGCACATTCTGATCCTCTGCATCACCCTCTCACAGTACAAAGGCAGTTAAAGCATCAGGCATAAAAAACTGTCCGAGGAATTTGGGATTTGAGCTCTTAATTCTGTGAAAATTCAGGCCTAGATCTCAACTGCATGAGAGCTCAGAAACACAATCACCCACACCAGCTGGACAGTCCTGATGATACAAGTACACAGCCTCTGACAGCAAGAACCGCAGCACAACGCACTCTGTTGAGACAAAAAAAGCCTTTTGTTTACGTGAAGCCAAGACAGGGCACTTCACATCTGTACACACACGGACCACAGAGCAGGGCTAACGAGTTAATCACACAGCTCCAGACAGGCCCAGAGCGAGAGCGTCACAATACCCACTCCAGTGGCCAACAGCATCCGGCTCGGAAACCTAACATAAAGCTTCCAGGAGCCAGGAATCTCAGCCAATTAACTGCAAATAATTTGGAAAAAAGAAAGAAAAATCAAGTAATATCTCCTTTGGATCTTTCCTTTCAGTCCCATAGTGTGCAAGCCTCTCATCACTGTTATGGGAAAGGGACTAAGCACTCCTTCTCTTCTCCCCTCTAGTGATTACTCCATATAACCGAGTTTCATGGTTGCCTGGTCCTTCACACCTACCTTCCTCTGGAAGCCACTCACCCATAAAATATAGTATATGAACTGCACTATATTAGCAAGAGAAAAATGAGGCACTCGGAATCTCTGAGAAAGCTGAAAGAAATTTACACTAAGTGAATATTGCATACTCGGGGGACAAGGACTTGGAACAAAATTCCTTTAAAAACAGACTGGTTTCCCTCTCTTCAGAGTTTAACCTTTTTTTTTTTTCTCTCAGCCTTTTTTAATTTTTTTTTTTATTTAAAATAAGTTTGCCATCCCCCACCCACCTCCTTCTCAGTACAGAGAGGATATTTTTGCCATACACTGTCTGGCACAGCAGGATATACACTGAAGTGGTCTGGAATAACTTTTCTGTTTTACTCACTATCAGTGAAAGAAGCTGGGTTTGGGTGTATTTGGGTTTGGGCACTATTCTACAAGTAAGGCAAGGATCCACCAGGGAAAAAACAAAAAACAAACCACCATACAACAACAAACCAGGAATTCACAAGAATAATCCTAGAAATAAGCCTAGAAAACACGCCTTAAAAATAAAGGTGACAATTCTTGCCCTTGTAGCTTTGTTTTCTGTTATATATGCCTTTATTCAGATATTAACAAAACCAGAGCTCCCACTGGGCAGGAACAGGAAATCTGTGCACATTCTAGTTTGCTGCAAACACATCTACCCTGTCCAGCCCTACAAGTACACTGAGCACAGAATAAGGTTAAGTTTTTTCATGGAGGTCTGCAAATTTCTCCATAGAATCACCTTTTTGTGGTCTACTCCACTAATAAAACTAGGTTCATTAGGTGAAGGGAATGGTGAGTAAAACGAGGATTAGAAGGTTTATTACAATGCGTCCCTATTTACTTTTTGCTCCTACCTGATGCACAAATTTGAAGCAATTATTGGTGTTCCTGGATGTATCTCATGCAAGCAGAATGAAAATCCACTTCCTCTCTGGCCTAACATATTTTGGCTTTTCACACTATTCACTCAAAACCAGCTTGTGATAGTTTAGAAAACTGTAAGGGAGGTACATCAGGGAAATTCAGAATAAAAGAAAATACCACCCTTCTCACATTAAAAAGACAAGACTTTTGTTTCCTATTTGCTAACCATTAATGGTGCATAAAAAAAAAAATATGTGATTAGGACCCTGAGAGTTGGCTCAAACACTGTATATTGATGAACCACGTTGGAATGGAAATCAGATGAAAAGTATTCCTGTAGTGGCACTTTAACCTAACTGTTGACAGATGGAGAATGGAAGCAACATAAATGCTCTCTTTTTGTGTCAGCACTATAAAAATGTCTGACTAGCCCATGAAAGATGGAGATGAAAGCTTAGGCGGCCATTAGAAACTGTGCCTTACTTCGAGCAATAACTCACTCCCATGGTATTATGAAAATGGTTTTATTGCAGAGGATTACTTCTTCCCCTTCTGCAAAAATTACTGCTTATCAGCAGTACAGAAATAAAGCCAGAAACTCCCAATCTTTTAAATTCTCCTATGCAATCTCCTTCCCAATGGTCAGGAATTTAATAAAATGTAACATTTGATTAAACCAGTTTGCATGCCTTTCTGAAACTGACACCATTATCTGAAATAGGGCACTTTCAAGTGTCCTGCCATTAGCCCACAGCAGCTTGATTGCGTGTTGCATCTATTTATCTGAGTATTAATGCTCTGTGAACTGCCTTGATTGGAATCCAAGTCTTTTGGCAGACCTGGACTGGAAATCAAAAGGAAGTTGTAAGGGCAGGAAGAAATTCAACAGCGGTGTTGAATAAGGGGGTTTTGTGTGTTTGGTGGTTTTTTGGTGGGGTGCACAATGCATTTTGCTTACTGCTTGTTTCTGAGCAGCCAGGCTCCAGTGAGAAAGCAAAACAGAACCAGGTGTATTTTAAATTCAAACACTCACAAAATCCAAAGGATGGGAATCTTCATCATCAGCACAACTGGAAGTTACATCTGTACGTCCCAAAGGGATCACAGGCTCCCCAAGGCACAGGGACTCAGCCTGAGGAGTGGACACTTGGAGTCAGTGGAAGGCAGAAGTAAGGTGTCAGTGTCAGACCCTACGATCCCCCCACGGTATCAGTGCCCATTAGAATGTGCAGCTGACAAATCACGGCGGCTTTATCCAGATCTGGCCTGACACTCCAGAGCCGCTCTTCTGGCAGCCGCTTTCAGGAATCCCTCTTACAAACCTATGCTGATGGGCTGCCCAACCCTCGTGGGAAGGCTGCAATGAAAGAATGCATCCTCGCTTGGTTAAAATACATTTTTTGTTTTGCTTTCTTCTATATTTCAGGAATCTCCACAGCCAAAAAAAACCTAAGCGAGCTTGGCTTCCAGTGGTGCTGACAGCATGTTGGCCAGGCCAGGAAGGTTCTTCCCAACTCTTTTCCCAGCAGTGCTGTGCGCATGCGCGTGAGTATGGGCTCTCATAAAAGAGAGAGGGAAGCAGCGGCACAAAGAGGGAGATACAAATGCCTGTCCATGGCTCAAGCTCTGCTGAGCAACCTGAAATCACTAAATGGGCAGAAAACACAGCCTGCAAACTTGGAACAGCCTGGGCAGACAGAGAGAGCATATTTTCTCAGACACTCCAGGACTCAAAGGAAACACAGTATGACAATTTTACAACTGTGGTCATTTTTCAAGTGACATACTCCAAGAAGGTATTGTGGGCTCCCATGAAGCCTTTAAGGCTCCCTCTCCCTCTACACAGTGAAAAGAAAGGCTGGAATAGCTCCCCAGTCTCCAGTGCAACTCAACCTTTTGCTCCTCAGACACTGACATGAACACCTGCAAGAAAATCTTTACTCTGAAACTTTGGAGGAGACTTCTGAAAAGCAGATCCACCTTTCCTTCAAAACATCTCTAGTGTCACACTAAGATTTCCCAGGGAGAAGGCCTCCAGCTCTTCAGACTGTGCACACTGGGCATGTTGTGCTTTCCAAGGACAAACAGAAAGCTCTGCACAGCAAAGTCAGCTTCCTGAGTGTTTCTTTACCATTGATACTTCTCCACACCAGCAGCAGCACTGCACTTTGTGTTTGGGAGGTCTCATTCTCATCAAACACTCGGGAACAGTACCCATATGTCCTTTTTAACTTCAATTATACAGCTCTCAGCTATATTTTCCTGAAGCTGTATTTTGGCCAGCCAGGTGGCTTTGAGTTGTTTTGCACACAGGAAGGGGGTTCATAACCCTGTAGTATCTGTACTCACATCTTCTTACACAAGAACTTAGACAACACCACACTGATGCTCTGAATCTTAAGTGAGGAAGCTGAGCACTTGCCCTGGAGCACAGTTATTTTCTCCAAAACCATATGGCCAGCTGAACTAACCACTCACCTGTGTGAATATTTAACTGGTGTGGAACTGCCTACTCAGAGACCATTTACAGAAAAGTGTCATTTACCACCATTCCTAATGCTTAAAGCTTGCCAGCGTTTCCTTGTTAAGCCACACTCTGGCCTCCTTTTCATCCAACTCTTGCCAACCTCTACATCCAAAATCTGTCTTAGAGACAAAGTTTTTTGGGGAAAGGAGAAAATATATTTTCACTTTCTCTCTATCCATCCCACGTGGGGAGTTGTTAGTTTGAGTTCAGCAAAGCAACATGAGTAGAAGTCCTACGTGCTGAAAGATTTGTTTAAATCAGGAGGGACTGACACGTTCAGCATCTGCTGAGCCTGGCCCTTACTACACAACTTTGCAGAGACATTAGCCATACCTACAGACTGTGCATTTTAAATTCCAAATGACAGAGTCACTGATGTTGAAAACTTGGCTACCTTACTTATACAGTAATGCTCTTATAAAAGTGTTTTAAATGTACTTAATTTGCATAACACTATTATGAGTTGCCCTGTCGGAGACTCACTTAATAACAATGCCATGCTATGGACTGACATGATAGCTTATTATGGCTTCAAATAATATGTAAATAATATTTAAATGGCTTCTCTCAGAGCCATTACTGTCACTCAAATAAATACCTATATTTTGGCTTCTCATTTGTATGTCCTTAACTAACATTAAGCAATAAAAAAGCAACTTACACACAAAACCTGTAACAAACAGTTCTTTTGCTAACAATCTGGTTTAAACTGCCATGAAAACAACACAACTGGGTTGTAACGCCAAAGCTCTAATTTGGGCTGCCCTGCTGCATCTCAACACTGCAGAGATTAGTATCAATTTTGTGGGGCAGGACAACCACTATTTACAGACATCAGAGAGAGAGGAATTTAAGCACCAGATCTTAATGTCCTTTACCAAACTGGATGAGCTGCACTGGGGAACAGACACCACAGAGCACTCAGCTCTTCTCCACCAGCATCTCATGGGGTGCAGCAAGTGCTCTGCACAGTCCATGTCCACCTGCCACTCCCTCCCTAACCAAAACTCTGCTTTCACACTCATCACCCCCACCTTCAGACGGGATGAATCATGTACACAAAGCAACAGGACATTTCAAAGGGAGCACAAAGTCAGTACCAAAGCTAAGACCAAAGCCAGGTCTCCTCCAGGGCAGTCAGTGCTGTGCCCACCAAAGGTGTCACTTGTGTATGTAACACGGACCTATACAAAGTACAATAACCCAAAATCTCACTGGTCTGTCTCAGCCCCAGTCCTGTTTCATGTAAAATCACCTTCCTGCAGCTGTGTCCCTTTCCTTACCCTGTGCCTATGCACACAAGTGCAGAATGAGTCCCAGCAACATGCATTTTAATACATTATGCCCTATTTTTTTTTCTTCCATCAAAAAGCTACCCTCTGCAGAGCAATTATGATGATGCAAAGATTCACTGTGGTACCAGTGCCACATACCAGAGCCCGGGCTTCATCCACTTCGCAGGAAAACAGCTCAGTGTAGGCAGATGTGTCCAATCAGGGGGAGGTTATTTTTGAGAGCTGGATTCAAAATTCATACTGCAATAAAAAAAAAAAGTCCTATGTCAGTCATGTTTACTCTGCAATATATTAATTAGCAACGTTCAACCACATAATTAATACTTTACAGAAGTATGAATTCATCTACTGAAGGGGGAAAAAAAAATGCACTAGTAGTACAAAACATACTCAACTATACTGCTGAAGCAGAGAGCCTCTGTCTTTTGGTTTCTCTGTTTTGGGGAAAGAAGCTACCACTCTCTTTTGTGCAGTTCAATCACAGCTCCAGTTTCTCAGGGAGAAATTTATCTTCTGCCCTCAGAAAAGATGGTTTTACTGACTTGCCTCCTGGCACATTCCTGGCCAAGAGGAGAAAGCCCACACTTAACTGGCACCCATAGCTGCTCAATGTCTTCTCTGCCACAGATTTTTTTTGTTCTTTTTTTTTAGTAGCCTCAAGCAAACCACTTGACACACCGTACTTCAATTCTCCACCCATACTAGGGTCTCCTCTAAGCAATAAAGGGGCTGTGGGGTTACAACACTGACCATGAGGTGCTCAAATGCCATTTCATGAACAGCAGCATCAGTACACTAGCTAGACAGTCACAGTTACAGCTAAAGCTCTCGTTTTCCCTTTGCTCTCTGTCCCTGAAACGCCTCCTGCAGCACTGCCAACCAGGCTGACCTTACTTTACAGAAATCATAAAACCTATGAATATTGTACAGGGACCAGCAAGACTAGAATGAAACAATTAGGAAATGCAGCACACCTCACATATGTCCTTATGTAGGAGAGCCAGAATTATTAGCATAATCACAGTGTGCTCTCTTAGCATTAGCATTAGAGCTGGAGAGGAGAGGCAGAGGGAGCCCCTGGTTACTGCAGACAGTTCAGCCAGACAACAGTTGGCCTCACTAATTAGGAAAAGAGTGCCACTTTAAGAGCTCTCTTTGGGTACTCCCCAGGGAATTTCAGACATCAAGGCAGCTAATATGTTTTCCCAAAAAGCTGGCAAGAGCTAAAACCTGCACAGCCAAATACCTGTGTGTGAGGAATCACTATCCTGAGCAAGTTCCATGCTGAGAAAAGCCTGAATTCACTCATTCACAAAAATGCTGCCAGCCTGCGGGTTCTGCTGCAGGACTCCTAACACTTGGGGCTTGTTTTGCTCTTCAGTCTCATTTCAAAGCTCTTGAAAGCAGGTGATTATCAGAAATTAACATCTCATTCCTTTAGGTTGTTTTGTTTTGTTTTAATGTGCATATCTCACCCTTTTAAGGAAGGGAACTCAGAAGACTGAACTTTACAAGTCCAAGCACAACAGAATCAAATAAACCTGCTTCATTCCTCTTAAGGAGTTTCAGAGAATTTTGGAAAGGAAAGGAATTTGAGATTTTGAAAGATTTTTGGAATTGGACTAAAAAATATACCTGCTGGCCATCAAACCTGCATCGTTTAAGTAAATCTAACCTCTTGCTTCCTTAAGTATCCGAGGGATGTGTCTCCCTGCCCCTCAGTTCTCAGCCCAGCAGTGTGGGGCCAGCCCCCAGCCTGCCATGGCACAGCTGCTGTTCATGGCAGTTAACATGCAAGCCAGGCTCCAGCAGGTCCCCAGTCCCTGCGAACCAACTTGGAGATGAAAGAAACAATTCTTCTGGGGAAAGCGGTGTACTTCATACTGCATTACACTTACTCCAGACCAGGGTGGTGTATTTAAAGCACTGCTGGTTACTTAGCATAATAATTCAACTAAGGCCATTCATTATAAGCCTGTCTTGGAAGACAGAAAGATCCGTTCTCCTATGCAGGGTATTTTGGCTCTATAAAGTATACGATGGCTGCAGAGAAAGATATGCCTAAAGTAGAGCATACAAGAATAATAACCTTGAATGTTAAAAAGCATATTAATATTTCATCAGGGAAACCAGAGGAGCTGGAAAGCACTAGGAGCCCTATCACATGATAATCATTTGATAGGACACTACATCCAGCCACAGGGATAACTCCCGGGGATTACAACTGCTCTATTTTCATTGGCAGGCCCGGCAGGCAGCGCGGGACGCACT
>NW_010307939.1:15961-29118 GCF_000700745.2 Antrostomus carolinensis | reverse complement strand
TTGTGCGAACAACTCCTGAGTAATTAATCAGGGTCAGGGCAGGATCTGGTTTCAGAGAAGTCAGGCTTGTTACTGGCACTGCTCTCCAAGCCTCGTGCCAGCCCAGTTGTCCCATTTCTTCTGTTCATGTAAATCAAAGGATTGCTGCCTGCTACGGAACAGAGTGGATTGAAATAATTTACTCTGCGTACAGGCTGCCGCAATCACATTTCATTTTTGTTTAGCCCACCCATAGATGAACTGTCAAATGTTAAAAACTTCCTGAGCTGTAGGATTGGTGTTTGGATTTAAACACCCAAAGAGGTCAGCCTGACAGCCAGCAGACCACTCAGGAGACAGAGTCCAGGGTTCAAGCGTGAGGCTTGTATGGCACCTGGCAGGAAAAGGACACCACCTCGTGGTTTCACTCCTAGAAAACAGCTCCTCCAAAGAGGAGGGACTACGACTCATGCAGAGATCCACACATCTCCAGGTGACAATAGTAAATGATGCCCAAGAAGCCTCAGGTGGTTAAGCTAGAAGAGACTCAGTAGCAGGGAAGCTACTACAAAAGCCTAACAGGAAACAACACCGTGAAGAAGCCTGAAGTTTCTGCTCTCATTCTGCCTCCTGACTCACAAGCACAGAGACAGTTCATAACGTTAGAGGGGAAAAAATTCAAAACTGAAAAAGAGCTGATTTTTTTTTTTTTTTTTGCGCAACTTACAATTGTACTAAAATCTTATTGTCATGCGAAATCAAAAAGGCCAAGAACCTCACAAGAACCAAGCAGGGTTAGGCACTGACATGGTTAATAGAATCCCAGACTGATTTGGGTTGGAAGGGACCTTAAAACTCATCCAGTTCCAACCCCCCTGCCAGCAGCAGGGACACCTTCCACTAGACCAGGTTGCTCAAAGCCTCATCCAACCTGGCCGCGAACACTTCCAGGGAGGAGCAGCCACAGCTTCTCTGGGCAACCCGGGCCAGGGATCACCACCCTCCCAACAAATAATTTCTTCCTCGTATCTAATCTGAACCTCCCCTCTTTCAATGATAAAGAACCTTCTCTGTTGTGTCTGCAGATACGAAGTGCTAACAGACACTCTGGATGCAGAGCGCTGCAGGGCTTCAGCCAGCCGTTAACACCGTAACTCCACCTGCATTCTAGGTGCTTCCACCACACACGCTGCATGACATTTCAGTGCCTCAACACGAGTATATTCCTGAGCTTCTGCAGGCCCAGAGCTGAGGCTTGGCTTGGTCCAAAACTGAAGCTAAGACAGGGTGGTCTCACTTTATTCCAAGCCTTTCACTACTCCGAGTGTGGCATTAAACCTGTGCTTTACCTTTCTATGCAGAGCAGCAAAGGCAAGCCTCGATAGTACTTTATTCTTCTGGTTTTTTGTTCCTGGAGCAGAGGATGACTGCTCATTACACAGTGGTTTTGCCTTTAATATTTCCATACTCGTTCAACTTAAAATTTACGTAAACTGCCAACCAACCAGCCTGGAGCTTTTTCTGTATTTCTTTTTGCATCTTCATTGCATACATTGGAAAACACCTAACAGCAGGTAAGCATGTACACTACACTGTGTTACCACCTTTCCTTGATAGCAAGACCAAGCAATCTTTTTTAAATAAATAAATAAATAAATACCCACAAATGCAAATAAAACTGCCTGTGAACAGCCTTCAGGAATCAAAATGTCTGTGGTCGAGTGTCATCAATCTTACATCACCAAGGAGCCTTCTGCCTCTTCTCTTGCCCACACCACCAAAACACATTAATTAAAACTGTGTTTGTTCCCTCCTCACCCCAGTGTGAGCTCATCCCCTCATGACACAATCTGACCTTCAGAAAATAGGTTGCTTCTCTACCCCGCTGGCCCGCAACATAAAGCCCAGATCTCCATAAAACTGTTTCCTAATTGCCCGTCATTGACCACATTTATCTCCCAGGCAAGCCAGACTGCAGTGGTTAATAGTATAAATGGTATCTAGAGCAACAAGGACTGCGGTTCTGTTTATTTCAGAGCTCTCTAAATGGAAGTCTACGTTAGCATCCGTAACCTGAAGACATTATTCACCCAAGTTTTTAAGCCTGTTAACACAATTTATTAGAATTTTGGGGCAATGGAGTAACAACCCATCGAAACAAAGCGATGAAGAAGACAGCCATTGCTGCCAAAGTGAACTTTATATACAGTTAAAGCAACTGACATGATCAAGTGGGAGAAGGACAGCATAAGGCAAGAGTTGAAAAATAATTAAGGCTTTAACCTAATTCAATTACAGCAAAATGTATTCTTAAAAAAAAAAAAAATCACATTTTCCAGTAATTCTGATTCAGTTAAATTTTTACAGTATATAAATAATTCTAATTATGCTCATATAAGGTTAGCTTTCCTGCATGCGGGCATTTAGAAAAATGTTAAATTAAATTATCTACATGCACTGGAAATGTAATGCAAAGCATTACCTGAAAATCCAGCATCAGCAGGCCAACGTGAGCAAATCTCTTATGTAATGTCTGACAAAGCCTAACATGAGCACAGAGAGAGAGCTCACATCTTCCTGGGAACCATTCTTTTTGCACATGAAACATTTAATTATGTGTCTGAGTCCATAAATAGGCTCTTCATGGACGAGGGAAAGGAGGGCTTGATGCAGATGAACCACTGGATTAAGAGAAGATCCTAAAAGAAATTTATTAAAGTCATAGGTAATTAATTGTAACTCCCCATCTGCAGATGGGATGGCTGTGTTCATCAGCCAGGATTCCCAGAATAGCAGGTGGTCAAAGAGCCTTGCAAGTTCTCTGTCTCCTCATCTACCTATCTGTGACTTATCTACATTACAAATACGTGGCTTTAAATTATTCCCACTGGGGCAAAGAAATTCCTCGTTGTCAATTCTCATGTTTGTTACCATAAGACTTGTGATACCTGATGCTCTTTTGTAAGCCTCCAGTTTTGGAGGCCATGTGATCACACTTTTATATCTAAGGAAGGCTCATTAAATTCTAATCCTCATTATTTCAGAGAATAGTGTGAAAAAGATTAACTCAAAAGATTCAAACACATGAGAAAGCACGTGCAAAGAATCCAAAATGCAGATGTAGCACTTCTAAACATCGGCTTTGTTAAGCTGTTTACTTTGGGGGACATAAGTAAGTGTGTAAATCTTTATACTAATCTTACCAAATACACAGCAGTGTTTGCAGACCCACTGCTGCTTCACATGCACATACAAATTTTAGAAAAGATAGTTCAGGACACATGTACAAACACTAAGGACTGAAATACATGAATAGATCTGCTCCTAAGAACCTTAGTAAAGAAAAACTACATGTTTTTAAGGTGTGTGGCTTCCAATTAAAAACAGGACAGGCCTACATTTTTCTTGCTGTCAACAGACTCTGGTTCTCTTAGCATATAAACCACTAGTGTCTGCTCCTGGGAACAGTTTCTGACTACACTGTGGCTCTCTAGTGGTTTGTTGGGGTTTTTTTGGTTGTTTTTTTGGGGGGGAGTGGGGGCTGGATTGCTTTTGGGTTTGTTTGGGGTTTGGGGGCGGTTTTTGTTTGTTTTTTTGAAACAAAACACAGCTCTCTCAGTTCCTTATGCATTGTCCCAAGATCAAAATAGTGTGATGGCATGAAATTAAAAACTGTGGCCAGTACCTGGAAGCAGCTTTCTCAAATCATGTTTTCAAATAACACACAACTCCTTACAGTACTGGTGTTCTTAGCTATGAACATAGGCCCAGTTCCTGGAATGCAACTCAGAGACACAACATCCTGGCCAGAAATACAAAAGCCAGTCACTGAGGCACCACAACACACAAAGCACAGTTTAACGTGGCTTCAGTGACCTCCACTGCCCCACACTAAAATGATTTGCCACATCAGTGGCACACAGGAGAGCTGATCCGGTTGCCATCTGTAGCTGCAGTGACTGGGAGGGCAGCACTTGGCATTTTACCATACTCAATATGGAATTGCTCCCCAAGAACCCACTCCTCTCAGTGCTCAGCTGTGTGCAAAACCCTACAAAAATATGAGGTGTTCTGAACTCAGTGTGAGCTCCTGTGTGAGATAAGCTAAATAAGAGCACGTGCATGGGTAAGGTCAAGGTCCCAGTAACCTGATTGCCATTAGCAAAGTCTCAAGAATAACTTGAAACACAACTCATCGAGTGGAAGCATAATGACAAGTGGAGTGCTTACCTGGTCACTCAAGGCTCAATTTAATTAGCAGATATGGTCATTCACTTACAGTACTTTATGTCTGAAGCTGATTAGAAGAAGAAAAGAAAAAAGAAAACGCTGCTCAAGAGCTTCATGTTAGCAGAGTTGAGAAGAAATAACAATACACTTTAATTCCAGGTGCCAATAACCTCCAAAAATGTTTAGCTCCTTTAACTAATATGTTAAGAGTGTAATCAACATAAATGAGACCTGTGTCTAAGAGCAAAAGAAGCTCTTAGTCACACAACCAAGTCTAGTGTCACAATGATAGGCATTCAAATGAAAATACTTCAGGAACAAGATGGTGCAACTTTTATGTGCAACAAATAGCATCTTCATGCTCAAACACTCCTATTTGTTATGCCTTTGGTGTACTTCAGCTGGTTGATCCTGAGAGACCAAACAGCTCCAGAGATCCGATAACTCCATGTCCATTGCTTACTGGTAAGCAGTTTGAAGTTGCTCCCCAATTTCACAGAATCATTGAATGCTCTGGGTTGGAAGTGACCTTAAAGATCATCCAGTTCCAATCCCCCTGCCCTGCACACCTGCCCAAGCAGAAGATGAAACGCAGGAGGGCTGAGGCTGCTCCAGTCTGTTCCCCCCACAGTGCAAGAACCACGTGAGGATCTGTGTATGCCTGAGAACTCACCAGATGCATAGAACCCTGACAGCTGAATCCCTCCAAGATGGTTTTGGAATGGTGGGGGTAACCCTAGCACCCTACTGGGCCCCTTGTCCTTCCTCCAACTACCCATGAGCAACCAGTGGGTTCCCAAACACTTCCTTATCAAAACAGGAAACGTAACAGAACTCAGATTTAATGTGAATGGAGTTTGAAGGAACAAATGTGACAGCAAATGTAATCACAGCAAAAAAGCATTTGCCTGCTCACCATTTTTTATTATTTTTTTTTTAAACAAATAAGCAAGGGGCACTTGGCAGTGACATCAGAGCCAAATCCCCTGCCCAGAAGAGCTGCTGGTATTACCGAGTCTGCCTCGCTTCCTCCTCCGTCCCCCTCTTACCTCAAGGCCAAGCCTGCACCAGTGGGAATGAACACAAGTGCTGTAACTGTACAAGCACAGCCCTGCCTTTAACTAACAAGGCAGTACCAGAGAGCTGTACGTCCCTCAGCTTCAGCCATTAATTTGTATATTATTGTATAGAGAGGTCAACTTCAGGCAAGTATTAGATTATTTATAACTTCAAATAAGTTACTTTGCAAGCTCATTTGCCAGACTTCCATGTGAGGCAGCATTTGATAGAAATATGGAAAATGGTCTGAACTTTAAATGACAAACAGATGAGAAGGTCCGATGAAAATCAAACACTTTTGAAGGCCATGTGTTTTCATAGGGAATATAAATGGGATTTTTAATTGATGTTGACTTCAGCTCATGGTAACATTTTGGGTGATCTCAATTAGTGGGGTTACAAAAAACAGTAAAGAAAGGAATTTGATTATGGCTAGCCCTGGGAAAAGAGATCTGGCAGAAGTATTCCCTACATTTCTTAATTCAGGGAGTAATCTCTTCTGTAACTATCCACAGTCAACATATTCTTGCAGCCACCAGGCACCATAACAGCTTCTTAATGCCAAGGATGCTGAGTACTACTCCATTATCTTTTAATCAGTTTTGCTTTTTGATCTCTAGTGATTTGGATAGGTCTGAGTGCAGAGCTAGCTCAGGACTCTGAAGAAACAGGTTGGCCTGGCAGTTCCCATGAAGACTTGCTATGTGATTTTGTGTCACTTGGCTTTTCTGAAACTTAACCTCCCAATTGCACAAATGAGGACACATCCTCTCACAGGGATGAGATGAGGATAAATATATCCAAGCATGGAAAACTCTTACATAGTATCTTAATGGAGACACTGAGGGTACCTGGAAGTTACTCAGATTCATTTCCCAGCTGGTATCTGCCCATGCTAGAGTAACCAGTGTTCACTGCTTCTCATTCAGAGCTTCACTCAGATCACATAACTGGTTTTAAGCTGAGGTTTTAAAGTATTTCCACCAACAAAAGTTAAATATGTTTTTCCAGCTCAAGATGGATGGGCAAGATTGTTTTACTGCTCTGTTACAAAATCCTTTGTGCAGAAACACTTTGTAAATGAAAACCATCTTACTAAGTAACAGCTTGCACACAAATGCACCATCAATATAATTTTTTTTACCTGTGCCAGGAAAGCCTTTCACATCAGATTTAACATATTTACCAGCTCTATATTAAGAAGTACTTTTTCTTGGTTCACAATGGACAAAGCAAATTGTATCTTATCAGTCACCTTTTTAAATCTCATTTTTCTAAAAAAGCTGTAGTACCCACACTGAGAGAGTCTGAGATTCCACAGATTTATAGAAAAAAGTCAAGCCTGAGCCTTCTTGTACGTGCTATTCATGAACTTGTGCTATTTATTTAACCTGGCACAATTTCCATTTGTGCCTTGATATAATGGTATTGAAACCAGCAGAACCTATCAGAAATCAGTTTAAAATTAGATTGGGTGGTTAAAAAACAAACAAAACAAAACCAAAAAAAAGAAAACAGACAAAAAAGGAGAAAGAAACATTTGCCTCCTTTCAGGAAAGCAGAGCTCTTACAGTCACTTGGAACATTGGTGGAGTTGGCCTTCACGTCAGTGTTCAGCTGTCCCCTTCCCAACAAGGCCATCATTCTGTGCTTCATCTCAGGGATGAGGATTGAAAACCAACAGGGAACGTGAGACAGAGCACCTCTAGTCACACCAGGAGCAAAGATTTAATCTTTTCTCCCTTGGCCAAAGCACCTTTCAGCTGATGCCACAGGAAGATTCAGTTCACTGTAGCCTCCCAGACCCACACTCTCTCTTCGCAGGCAACAGTCCCAGCCCTGACAGGACACATTTATCCCTGATTCTGTATTTTTGGTGGAGTTGTTCTCACCTTGCTGCTGTTATGGCTGTGCCTTTACACTTGAGGCTCTTCCCCAGGCTCTCCTGCCCTTTGCTCATGCAAGGCTTTTGCTCATTTGCTGCTACAGAAGTGTAGCCACCTACCTACCCCTTTGGGGACTCATGGCACACGTGCCAATGTGAAAGGCACAGAGATACACTGCCACCTTTCCTTCCAGAGAGGTCCTGTCAGCTACTCTTTATTCTGCTCTGGGGCAGGTTCACGCCTGTCATCAGTTTGCACAGCTCTGGAGCCCCCCAGACCCTTTTTCCAGATGATTAGAGTAAAGGGCAGTTTTTAAAGTCACATGCAATTTGTTCCACTCTTCTTCCCTTAAGTCATTCCCACATCGTAGCAGTATCAGGGTTCAAGAAAATCTGGGCTACATGGGTACATTCACTGTTAGACAAATCCATCAGTTATTTGTGACTCAGAAATAACTATTTCTTTTCCTTTTCTGCTTCCACAGAAATTACAGTCGAAAAGCCTTTGAGGGGCTTTAAAAATAAAGAAATTCAACCACCCCCAATATTCCTTCTCCTATGGGTGGATATTTACCACCTACAGAAAGCATCCAAAGAACTGATGAGAATTCCAGAAGCAATGGAAGTGCCCTTGTTAAATACAGTCTCCCTTGGGAATATAAAATTTAGATTTGCTATTCATGCAGTTAATGCCTCATCACAGCAGATCCTTTCCTTTCTTTTTTGTCTGAATTTGAAAGCTAGCAGATAGAATATCAGAACACCAAAGCATGGTGTTCTGAAGTTATTTTTCTCATTAGGTTGTACGCTCCAGGATATAGTCAGATCCCCTAGAGATTTATCGTCTTTTGTACGACAATCAGAGGCCTTGAAAGGTGTATAAGTATTAGTTTTGAAAACACATATGGCTTAGAACAAAGAGAAACAGACTGATCAAACAGCGGGGGCAATGTACAGGAGTTAATAATACAAAATAATTCTGAGCAGCGGCCAGTTTTCACAAAGCAAACATCTCAATGTGGATGCCATATTGTCAATTAGAGCCAGTCATTTTCAGATGTAATGGGAAGTGGAATACAATATCTACATCTGATGTATGAACACAACTGTAAAGAATCAATACCATCTGGCTGCGAAGCATTTGGTCTTTCAGCCAGCAAAACCAGGCCGTTCACACAATAAAGAACAGTTCAGACAATATGGGAACCTCAGGCTTTTCAGCATATCATTTGCAGGGCAATTTTTAAAAGAGGAGACAAAGTTTCAGCGGTGCTTTACCAATAAATCTGAAGGCAGGGAATAAGCTCAAGGAGGGCCAGGGGTTGAGGTGGAATCTGTGTTCCTTCAGGAAAGGTTTCTGCCTTCACATGTGTTACATTACAGTCCAAATTCAGAGCCGTGTAAGCAGGTCCAGCGCCAGGTCTGGGTCTGGCCCTGCATTTTCTCATTAGGCTTGTCACAAGACATCAGGAGTAATCACACCACACAGCACTAGGAACGCTAATAAAATAAACCAATGATTGATGAAGAACTTTATCCTCAAACATCAGCTATCTCAACTTGTGTTTCACGGGTACAGTGGCATTAATTGTTTCCATACTGACTTAACTCTGTTTTGCCAGAAATTAGCACCGCTGCTATTTACTAAAATTGTATTTCTGTGTTGATGCTTTTTTTTTATTTCCCCTCCTGAAGTCCTAGTCCCATTATTTACCTTCACTTTCAAAGGCTGCATAAAAGAAACGCTGCGTGTCACATTGCTTTCCCCGAGCCTTCCCACTGGCAAATTAGGCTGCACTCTTGATGCTGTAAGAGCTAACAAGCTCTTGAAAACCTGGGAGTAGGTTTGGGTTTCTAATGATGTGTAAATCTAGGGGATGAAGGAATTGTGTCATCAAGCAGGAGATTTTTCCATAGTGGGGAAGGAGCAGTGGGAGCTCGGTGTGAGCACTTTGGCACAGAATGCTGCCCTAGGCTCAGGCACACAGCTGACTCCAAGGATACACCTGGCCCTCGCTCTCAGACAAGGCAGTCTCTAGGGACAAAGGGCAAAAATAACCACCGCGGGCAGAAAGCCAACTGGCTGAATTTAGGACAGAATGTCCAAGTAATGCAGGACATGTTCATATAAAGCCAGATCCTGACTTACTGTGAATTGGCTTAGCTCTGGGGTAGCTCGGTCAGACAGGCCATTTACATAAGCCAAGGATCTGATCAGTAGTCTTCTAGGGTTTTGGGGTTTTTTTGTTGTTGTTGTATAGAGAAAATAATGTAGGAGTTCATACATTATGTCATACTCCACCCACACAATCCTTAAAGGGACTCTGTACTCCCAGGAAAATAGCCAACTTAGTATTTATTTATATTTATATAAAAACGTTTTATATCCCATTAGGATTGAGCTCAAACGTCTATGATCCAGTAGCACCAGGAAAGCCTGTGCAGCCAGCTCTTGTTTGTAGGATGACCACGTCACGTGCGGAGTCCTGCACTGTTCCTCAGTCAATGCTATCAGTCAGGATGCTCGCAATGTGGTAAGAAAGAAGAAAGCCTCAGACATCCAGCAATACCTCAAGTCTCCTGACCCCACCGTGGCTTGGGTTTGTTGGCTTTGTTTGTTTGTTTTGGGGTTATTTTGGGGTTGGGTTTTTTTGTTGTTGTTGGGTTTCTGGGGGGTTTTTTGTTTACAATTACAAAGAAAGTTGAATGGCCTCTCCTACTCTCCTGGCTGTTAGTATTTTCCGTGTACTTGCTACCTTGTCAGCACCACAAAATATTGAAGATTAGGTCCTGCAACATCCTTGTAAGCGAAGCTGACACATCATCATACCTCCTGATGTAGAACAATACACACTCCAAGAAGCTTCCTGCCTCTCAACCTTTCTTTCAGCTTGTAACTTCACATATTACACTGCCATATACACAGACTGAGAGCAGGTCGGAGTCGGGCCACCTGTCTCCATGAAAATCCAAGGGAAAAAATGGAGTCTACCTGATCACCTACCTCCACTCCCAAACAGCCTGCACACGAGTTAAACACAGTCCCTTCAGCTATTTCTCCTGGCTGTTAGTATTTTCCGTGTACTTGCTACCTTGTCAGCACCACAAAATATTGAAGATTAGGTCCTGCAACATCCTTGTAAGCGAAGCTGACACATCATCATACTTCCTGATGTAGAACAATACACACTCCAAGAAGCTTCCTGCCTCTCAACCTTTCTTTCAGCTTGTAACTTCACATATTACACTGCCATATACACAGACTGAGAGCAGTCGGGCCACCTGTCTCCATGAAAATCCAAGGGAAAAAATGGAGTCTACCTGACCACCTACCTCCACTCCCAAACAGCCTGCACACGAGTTAAACACAGTCCCTTCAGCTATTTTCAAGACCTCCACCATACACCTGCTGAGCACTGCCAGGACAACGGACAAACTCTCACAGAATTACACCGAGTTGCATCCCACCACGTTGACTTCAACGGGCTTCCACAACCACAGATCCAAGGCGTGTTCCAGGGGAGCCTGGAACATGCCTGGCTGCAATTCCTATTTTTAGTTAGGCCTGACAAATCTTGAACTGCTGATATCAGAATTTGAAGAAATACATGAAAAACACTATTTTCCTTCTAAAAAAATTGTTCTCCTGGGTCTCCTAGAGATAATAATTACTGCTCTGCTCAGCTAGTGCTGTCATTATATCGCTCAATAAAATGGATCGTTCTTAACTCTCAGGAGCATCGGGAGTGCCGCTGCTTCCTTGTGCGAAAGAGGGAATGTGTCAGTTTTGTTTAGCAAATATAACATTTAATGTCTTTGCTCTTGGCATTCAGGACCAGCACTGAGCCAACAGCAAGGATGTTAAGTACACCCTGAGCAGTCAGACTTTAAAAAGAAATTAAGCGTGCAAAAAAAATTCCCCCAGGTAAAAAGAAAACCTAAAAGGAAAGATTTCCCCAGGAACACGCAAAATACAAGTGTCACAGCCAAAACCACTTCATACATTCTGATTCTCTCTGCCAGCAATTGTGCCTCACCACTGAATCAGTGGCCCACGTAACTCCCACTGCAGTTGCCTGAAGATATTGCTGGATCTGCCTGTTTCCATTTTAGTTGCCAGGGTAATAATCCACATCCCACAGGCAAGAGAGGGCAGTCAAACAGCCTCCACACCTTCTTCCACTAGCATTCATCACCTGCCCCCCGACTGCAGTGACTATACTGTATCACATGCAGAAAAGCCTTCTTAATGGCTCAAACTTGGAAAGGATCAATGATTCCCCCAAAGCTACGGACTACCAAGGAGACCAATCCAGTCATCACCCTGCAGAGATGGTACCCGGACTCCATGTCAGGATAATCACAATCTTCACTGCACAGTAACACTGGAAATACTATCCTCATTTTTGTATCTTTTCTTCAATTTAAACCCTTAAGGTCTCTGGTCCTCCCAGGGAATATACCATCCCTTAATCAAAGAACCCTGCAGATAACTTACCTGTCCAGGTGTCAAAAGAAGTCACTGTGGTTCCTTTGATCAGAGCTGGAGGCCCACTTCCCATAATATCATATCACCCGGCATACACCAGGACTCACTGCCTTTCACCTAGGAGTATCCATGGAGCATGACTAAGAGTAGAGCAGAGTTTCAGCCTCCACGATGCTGGAGGCTAAACTGGCTCTCTATGCTCTAAAAAGCATTTTGTGTACAGAATCTTATCTGCTGAACTGATATATTGGTTTGGTTGCTGTTTTAAACTACATAATTTGTAATACATGTCCTGGCAGAAAGAATCTGAAGGAATTTAAAAAAACCAACACACATTTCTGAATATGGAAAAAACTAAAAGAATTAAATGCAGTAGCAAACTTCTAGGATTTCCCCTGTGAATTTCTGCAATTTTCTCTACAGAGAACCAGTTTCCTTCCTTCTGAAAAGGAAAGTCTTGGGCCCATAACTCTTCAGATTCCCTAGATATACATTAACCTTTGGCAAGCATACACAGAAACCGTCTGCCTCCATGCTGCTTCTTCTCATGCTCTCCTTTCAGTCCCCACCAACAGCCCAGGATGGCTCCACTGCTCAGGACTCAGCAGAGACCCAGGAAAAGTACTTGGTCTGCCCAGAGGAGATTCACCACTAACTTGTAAGTAGCTTTGTACCCGATCACCACAGTCCATTCTCCAATGAGGCTACAGAGAGAATCCTCCTTAGGAGAAACAGAGTAAAATAAAGTCCTGAAGATGAGAGAACTTCTCACCTCCTTTCAGACTCCTCTTCCTCTGCTCAGACTTCAGAGCATAAGGTTTAGCCTCTTAAAAAACTAAACGCAAACCTAGGAGAACAAGAGGAAAACACAGGGAGTGGTGAATACCAGCTGCCTTACAGATCTTTTCCAGCATGCCCCCATATTTATTCAAAACTGGTGCACAACACCTGAATGCAATTCCTCAGCCCGAGGATGATATAAGTAGAGCATTTCCATGCCATCAGTAACCTGATGGCACCCAGCTGTGCTGGCTCCCTGACAGCAGAGGCACTTCATCTTACTGCACAACCATGCTACATCTGCAATTACAAGAAAGCTGCCAAAAAGGGGTTCCCAGCCACAGCGGAAGGGGAGCTGGCTGGGGGCATGGAGAAGGGGGGGAAAGACCAGATCTGCTTCACTCATCCTTAATATGAACACACACAAAGAAGTATCCATCAAGAAGATGAAGAGCTTCTCAGATAGGGAAACTTGCTTGCTAACATCACACGGCCTCAACTTCTACTTGACTACACAGGAGCCTGGCAACAGAGCTCAGAGGGACTGAACTCAAGCTGCCAGGAGAAGCACGGATCTGGCGAGCCAGCTCGGGCTCTGTCTCATGAAGCTGCATTTTCAAGATTAGCAGGGCCAAAAATAGGCTTGGAATTGCACTGCACTTCACTTTTACCCAACTGCAGAGCAAAAAGGGTCATACAAGCAGGCAACAGCAGATTTTATTGAGTCACAAGAAT
>NW_010307939.1:0-15944 GCF_000700745.2 Antrostomus carolinensis | reverse complement strand
AAAAGGGGTTCTGATACTTTTTTTTTTTTAAAATCCTTTTTGTTGTAAGAAAAAGCTTTTTCACTCTGATGTCTTTTTGCACCTTTGAAAGCAACGGATATCCCGTTTACAATGCCTGGGCACTTACAGCAAAACTTGAGGCTTCATTTTGTCAGCTGGGAAACTTCTGTCTTATTTTCAAAGTTGATTTAAGCACATGGCAAATAATAATTAGTAATCATTCATGAAAATTTTACCATTGCTCACAGAGATATTTTTTCTTCATTAAAAAAAACCAATGAAATAATAAAAAAATTACTGTTGTCTCATCTGGTTTATTTTATGCTGAGAATCCCACAGGTCACCCAGTGACCTCCTGGGAGGCTGCCCCTGCTGGGGTACAAATGAGAGAGCTGAGAGACTGCAGAAGGGAAACCCCTCCCAGTGTTTGAATACGGACATTCTTGAGCATCCAGGTCTCCCACTGACTTCAGAGGGGAAAAAAGCCAGCAGATGAAAGGTTGCACCAGCACTGACTTTCTGGATCTTCGTGTGCCAGGTCTCTGGAGTTCACTGAAGTTAATGAGAGCACTGGGTGCACAAAAAATGCAAGACATCCCCCTGCAGAAGGGAGGGAGGCTGTGGCCCACTCTGCAGAGTTTCCTGTGTTCATTTGTTTATAGAGCAGAGTTGAGGTTAGTTCAGAAGAGAGTTCCTCATTTCCTTCTCCTCCTGCCCCTCTCCCTAACCAGATGTGACAATGTTACAATATTATTATCCTGTCAGCACCACAGGGGGAAATACAAATAAAATTCAGGGTGAAAGGAGAGCCAAAAGAAAAACAGATCCAAGGCAGCACCTTTCGGATTCACTAGCCCATCTCAGGAAATCAGAAACCTTTACAGCTGGACTGTGGTTTCACTTGAAATGTTTGTGGGTAAATGATTAACATTAACTTTTTGAGGTCCATTTGTATGCTAGGGGTGACTCCTACTGAAAGCCACAGGAGCTATCTACAGCCAAAGGACGGGGTATGAACCTCTGGGGCTGACAGGGTAAATCACATCCTAGACTGAAGGACCAGCATGGGAAGGTTTCACTGTGCCAGTGCTCTTCAGCTTCCCAGTGCCACTGGGAAAAACATTCTAAGATTGGAGTTTCACTATACAAACCACTGGCTTACCCCCCTGGCAAGTCTCCCACCAAAAATGAGCAGGCTGGGCTTTCATCCAGACACAGGAACCAAGAAAGGGTGCACAAAAGGGAATGCATCAAGCAAAAGAAACAGAGGAAGGAGACTGTTCAAATGAAATGCCATTAAACATTCAAAGTATGTAGAAGATTCCTTTTCTCTGAAAGGCTTTTGCTTCAGTTTACTGCACTGAAGAAGTCAGAGATACAGCAGTTTTAGGGTTGCACCTTGTGAAATTCAGAAGCAGGACACCCCTCCCTCCCTTCCCTGCAGCCTATGGAAGAGCTTCAGCCACAGAGTAAACTGCCACTATCTGCTGGCTACGTGCTGTGGCTGAAAGGATGACAGAGCCATTATTAATCTCCTACAATGCTATAAAGGCAGTCTGCAGTTTTTCCTCCAACTGGTAAACTGAAATACACATGGTCATTGCAGGAAAGACTATTAGCCATCTATAAATCCTTTTTCTTGGGTTTTTTCCTCCTCCATCCAAGTACAGGTAAATAGGAAGTCTTGCCTGAACAAAGATTTGACCCCCAAGAGGCTAAAACTGCTTTCTGAAAAATAAAGAACTAAGAAATATCCATCCTGCTTTACCCTTTGTCCTTTCACCCTGAAGATTCCCCAGGGCTTGCTGAAGAGGAGTGGTTTCTTCCACCAGTTTGCATGGGACCAGGATCTACCCCCAAGTCTCCAGAAAGTAAGAAAGCTTTCAAAAATCTTGTGTGACATACTGTTTAGAACTAAAGGTTGTAGTGAGATACATGGAAATCTTTGACATTTTCCAGCCAACGTGCAGGCTTTGGAGGACACAAGTGTGTCCTGCTACAGGGTCCCCACAAGGACAGCACTATGTTCTTGCTCAGCCACAGTTTATCCTGGCATGCAGATGGATCTCTACTGGGGCTGATGAGGAACTAATTGAATTCTGAGTTCATGTTCATTCAGTTCTCTGGGACTGAACTACAGAAATAGTTTCAAGCCCAAAAGTGGTTCACATACCACTGCTGCCCTTTCATGTGTCAGCTCTGCTAAGTTGCCGATTATGGATCTTGACAGACCCATTAACTCTCAGGAAATCAACCTGTTTCTTTTCTGTACAATAAAGCATTCCCATTCTACGGAAAAGAGCATCATTGTGCACCTCTGCAGCTAAATATGATGTAACCAGAAAAACAGCTGTACGGACCGACTGACACAGTACAGTCAGAAACAAGATGAAGATGCAGGACAGTCAGCTGGGCTACTGCTCAGCAGGAGGGAGACATTAGGGTCCGCTGGCCTCTTGAAAACAAGAAACTTGGTTTGACAATATAAAAGAGCCAAACCCTGAAGATTTTTGAAGCCATTCCTTCTTGGGCTAAGAATCACACTGGCACCAGTGGTTCTACCCCTAACAATCAGAGCCAAGTTTAAGTAGTCCAAAATTTGCCAAGAGTTAAGCCAAAAATCACAGTTTGTACACATTGGTGACAGAATAACTGGAAAACATACGCTGGGTACATGGAGAAGGCTCAACTGCTTCTCATTGTGGACAAGGTATTAGAACTGCTTCGAACACAAACCCCGCCAAAATTAGCAGGGAACTCTCACCAAGCATGAGTACCGACTCCAGGGTAAGAGCTAGCAGGAGCTCCCCTGCCCAAAGGCAAATTTCTGCCAGACGCAGCGTTTCTTCTCTCTTTGCCTCAAGTCATAGGCAGCGCAGATGTGCCTCACCCTTTGCAAGGGACACAAGCAACGTGTTGCGCTTTACAGGGGTGCCAAGCTGCAATTGGATCGCCTGTCTCCTCCAGGCCCCTGTAGCTGATCTGCTTTCCAGTACTGTCCTACAATCTGTGGAGGAAGCCTGCTAGCGAGGAGGCACACAGGAGCACAGCTACCAACAAAGGTACAGTGTAGTTTGGGGAGCAGATGCCGTGAGCCAACGATCTCCTGCAAAGTAAAGTTTATGTCAGCAACAGAGGAGGAAGAAAGGTAATTTTATCCAGTAGAAATCAGCAAAAATCAATAGAAATTATTATATTCCCAGAGAAGAAAGCCTATTGACTTTGCGAGGTGTCTAACAACCACGCTGGAAAGAGCCCACCTCTGGAGCATGCCCTGTGCAGACTTCCCTGTTGCAATCAACACGATTATTTGTCTGGTGTTAATACAGTAACATGCTGCTTTGCTGAAAAGTCCCTGGCTACCTTTCAAGCTCTTGAAAAGACACCAAAGACTTTTGTTTTGATTTCAAACTAATTTTCAGCACCTCCACATTGGAGTGCCCTTATAAAAGTGCCCACGGAGTCATTTGACAGGGCTGTGTAACTCAGGCACTTAAAGGAAAGAACTAATGGTAGATGCTGACACCCACACAGGGACTTCTGGACTTCAAAATATTACTTCTTTTTACCCCACTGAATTTTCTTGACACTTCCAACTTACTAAGTTATTGTTTATTTTATAAAAAGGCTGTCTTAACCTCAATTTTGAATTAACAGGTCACCAAGGAATCTAATACCATGGTTCTGCAATGTAAATATCACTTCACAATATGGAACTAAAAGAAGCCAATAAATTATTTACAATACATGTTCATAGAGTGGTCAAACTTGCATGATTCTGTTAAACCAGTACAATGGCACTTGTTTTAAAAAATGCAAGTTATTCTCCAAGGCTCATGCTTTCAAGATAAAACAAATCCTTTCTTCCCATTATCCTTCTATTTTAGAAGTTCTGTCAAAATCAGGTATTGAAAATCTGCAGTTACACTTTAAGCATAAGCAACCAAGGTCCTGTGGTGCTGGCTGCTCTGGCACCCAGAAAATTTACTCCTGCTGTTTTACCAACAAATGCAACTCACCTTTATGAGCATGATCCTGTTCCCATCAAATTCCACAAGGTTTCTGTAACATGTTATCATCAAGCAACCAAACTGTTCATATTAAATAACTCACAGTCGAGCTGATAACACAGAAAATATGGGAGGTGATTGAAGTAAGCTTGATCTCTGGATGTGGCAGTAAATCAAAACCACTGCAAAACAGTGTAGGTAAAGGTGAAAACCTTGCACAAACGACAGACATTGTAGAGCTTTCAACGCTAAATGTTTTGGGAAAGGCAGGAGGTTTGAAGAATCAGTTCACAGTGAACCCCCAGAACAGAATTTTAACTCTGCAAAGACAAAATTTCCTGGCCAGGACTGCAGCATGAGAGCAGCGTGTGTGAAGCAGGAAATGAGACGTGAGATACCCAGCAGAGAGAACACCTCTGCACTCATCTGGCACATAGTGGAAATGTGTCTTTTTCTGGTTTTGTTTCCTGAGCTGGGCCCTTAGACTAAGATTTTCAAGGGAGTTTGGAGAACACTGCCAAGTCTCACAGGAATTCAGTATTTTCCCACCCCTTTATGCCTTTCTGAAGATCTTAGCCACAGCTATATGGGCAGTCTCTGTACTGGAACAAGAGTCTATGAGCAGAGCCATAACACAGCACATTAGGCATGAAGGAAAGGCGGGTATGTTTGGGATGGTCCAAATGCTTTTATCAGAAAGACGACTCATTTTAAGCTGAATACAGCTTAAAAATCCAAAAGATTCAAAGTACCAATCAAATAAACGTGTGACACATTGGATCTCTTCATCAGCCAAACCTGTAAAAAGGAACCACATGGTGGTGGTGGTTCAAAAGTCTGACCATCTTCATGTATTTAAACAAGGAAATGACTGTGGGTAACTGTTGACTTTGCTAATGGCATTCACTGAGGGGATTCTGAGGTTTGCCTTGCAGATGAGGAAACTGAGTCAGAGGGATTAAGTAAAGGGCCCAAAGCCACAGGGAAACTTCACTGCCAGGACCAAGGTTATTAAAAGTCCCCTGCAGACACCTGACTTCCAGTCGGATCATGAGGCCTCTTTGTGCGTTAGAACTACAACGATTTCATCTGCTGAGGATTATATCTGTCAGCACTTACAGCCGGGATATTCCCGAGAATTCCTGACAAGAAATACTGACAACA
Source organism: Antrostomus carolinensis (assembly GCF_000700745.2). Classification (NCBI taxonomy): domain Eukaryota; kingdom Metazoa; phylum Chordata; class Aves; order Caprimulgiformes; family Caprimulgidae; genus Antrostomus; species Antrostomus carolinensis. The sequence goes on along the minus strand of NW_010307939.1, from coordinate 10,770 downwards.
CAAACCATTTTTTCAAAGTCTATTTTTGTTTTGAAGCATTCACACGCTTGCAGCGGTAAAGGCTACGAAACTATCACAGGGAAAAGTTTTCCATGCATTCTAACATAATTTCTCAACTTTGAAATCAGATAGCTTAAATTACACGTGTGTGTGTCATCATACAGCAGCCAGACCCCTGCAGAACGGGACAGAGTCAGGGTTTTGGCAGAAGAATTGTGTTCCAACTTCCAGCTTAACAATAACTTAGAAATGCTGGTACCCTGTGAGGGAGCTCAAAACCTAGTACAGTCACAGACAACAGGGTAAAGGGAGGTCACCTTATCTATCTTCTGGCTTCTCTCCAGGACCTAGGCCTGAAATGCCCTTTCTTCACCACTCCCCCATCAAACTTCTTTTCCAAACTCCTGCCACAAGAAGCAAATTAAATACCAGCTTCCCTTCCAAAGCAGTTGTGAGGCAATCCTCGAAGACCTGCACTGCACAGAGCATGGCTCCACTGTAACAGAAAGACAGTTTACAGGGATTCAAGGTAAAGTGGAGTCCAAATTCATAGCTCTGTTTACATAGACTGAAATCTGTTCACTTCCTGTGGTCAGCTGAATAGCCTCCCTTTATTAAAAGAAAAGGGGCTAAAACCCTTTATCAAAATACTGAGGGCAAATGTATTTCATTATATTTCAGTGGTAGCCTTCTGTTCTATGAAGAATGGGTCTGATTGTCTGGGTTTCTAGTTTGTAATTTATAATTTTAGCACTTCCTGCTAATGGCATCTGGTTTTCTTGAAAGCCTTCAAAATGCAATAGGCCATCTTTTTCCAAATGGCAAACAAAGATGTTAATAGCACCAGTCACAGGATATTAGTAATCAGGCTGTGGGGTGATACAATAAAATGACACTAATTCTGACAGGATTCCTGGTGACACCCTATGAAAACAGGATTGGAGTTTCCAACACACTGTGTTGTGCAGACTTCCACCCAGACATATTCTGCTGCCATCCGTTGTCCCCCCCAAGATCCGCTCCCAGACAGGTTTGTACACATCACCTCTACTCCCCAGACACCAAAATTAAGGAATTTGTGGCTGACCTAACACACCTGGCACAAGGCACAGTAATGACCTGCAGTTTAAGAAGTTGTCTTTAGCACACATTTACCTTCTTAAAGCAACAGAAATGTAATGCCTAAGTTAGTCCATGCTTGTGCCCTGAAATACAATAAAAACACATTTAAACCATTCTTGAGAGTTTTTTGTCTTAGCAGCTCAGATATTTAGCTAACCTGATCCAACACTGTTTTGGTAAAAGCAGAGGAGAAATGCATGATGATTAAGACAGATATGTCTCTAAATCTCTAGAACATACTCAAGGGAAGACTGAGCCACTGTCAAGAACTACTTACTCTAGAATCCCAGATGGACACACAAATGGGTTTATACTTGCTATAACTGCAAGTAATGCAGTCAAGTATCCAATTATCTTTACCGAATCATGAAGAATAAGTCCAAAGATAGGCATGTTCAGGTTACCCAGATAGGCATGTTCATTTCCACCACACAGAGCACAACCCAGTATATTTCCTATTTATGCAAGTACAAGCATTGCATTTCCTCAGGTCTACCATAATTGTTTGCCTAACCTAGGCCAAACAGACTATGTAGCTTTTTCCTTTGTATTTTCTGTCTATGATTTTAAACAAAGGAAAACCAATTAGACCCCTTGAAAAATCAGTTCTGGTTTCTACTCGGATTCCTCAGAACAGCCCAAACTGATTTCATTAAAATCTCTGCATTTGTTTTCTCTGTTTGCTTTTGCAGCGAGACTTAGCTCAACAGAAGGGCTGCTCAGAAAAACACCTGGTGAAAGCAGACCACAAAATCTTGTGCCCATGAGAAGCCTCCAACATGTTTAACATTCCAAAGCTGGTGCTTCCTCTTCTTTTGCTCTGCTTAGTGAATGTGTAGGTCACACAGACAAAGGAGTACTCGTCACCTGCCTAGCAACCCCAGACAATGCAGTCTGCAAAGCAAAGGGGAAGAGGGCTACAGCAAAGGAAAAAGCCAAAAAGCCGTCTTTGTCCCTCACTGCTACCCAGTTTACAATCATCTATACCCAAATACAGGTAGACCCACCTAACCGTAAGTCCTCCTATGCTTCCAACAAGTCCAAAGTCTCCAACAGCTGCCTAATTGTCCTCAGCTCCTTATTTTATGCTCATAATGCTCATTTTTCACACTGGAGGAGAAGCTTGTTTGGTCATTCCTCAGCACAAGAATGATCACAGCAAGTCAGAGCAAATAACCCCTTCCCACCACCTCCAGCAGTTGCCAACAGAGAAAGTTTACCAAACAATATAAAAGTGAGGCCAGCACAAATAGTTCCCTACTGCATTCTCCCAGCCTCCAGAAATTTTGGGTTACAGAGGTCCCAGATCTTTCCTGCTTCCCACAGTTTTCCGGAGTGGTAGTGATTAATGGAGCCAGCTGGGTAAGCTTCTCCTCTGCATCACAGCTGAAGATGAGAGATGAACCTGAGGAGAGTGTCTGATGCCACGCAGCACAGTTGACAGCAGCACAGCAACATCAGTCACACACCATGCCCAGCCCTCTCCTTCACTCCTCTTGCTACCTCACAGCCACATGAAGAAATGCCACATGAACAGACTAAAACTAAGGACACTTGCACTCAAACTCCTGTTCTGCAGCTGGTTTCCTGTGTGAACAGCAGCAAGGTAATTTAGGATCCTTCTTTTTTTTTTTTGACAGTGTAAAGAGAGAGGCTCCTACACAGGCTGAGTCAGAGCACTTTGGCTCCTGTCTGAATTTCTCTAGAACAGCGTGTTTCTCTCCACTGAATTACAGCTGAAATCCCCTTTGAGTCCTCAACCTGTCAAAGGGGATAATGCACCGTGCTGACTCCCCAGAGCTGCTGGGGAAGAAGGACATTAAAGCCTTCTAGTGTGCAAGCACAGTGGTGAGGGGGTCTGTACATAGGTAGCATCTGTTGCCCTTACAGAAACCAGCATCATGTGTAGCAGATAAAGTGAGGTAGTGGGTGGCATCCTTGTTCTGTGAAAATACCTGGTTCTTTGCCACATGGTGAGCAGATGGGCTCTCCCCCTCTACACTTGGGACAGGATGTTTGTAACTGAGCTAGCACCCATACCTGATCGCACCACAAGTGGGCTGGCTCATGCTCAGACTCTTCACACACCACAAAGCTCTGATTCTGTCACACTTCCACCCCCGTGCTTCCTCTTTCCTAGCTCCGTACAAAGCTGTAACAGAGAAGCCATCTGCCATGCTGGGGTGAGAGCGGGGAGAGAGGGGGCTGAGGGAACAGGGGAGAAGGGCCTTGCTTTAAGCTCATTTCTCCTCATCCCCAGCCCTGATGGAATTGTATTCTGCACACACACTGAAACATTAGCATCGGCTGATTTGGAAGGAATATTGGAAATGAAGTGATAGCAGAGTAAATGTCAATGCATTCAGTGTGACACAGTGAGCACCAGATCTTAAACAGCTTCATCATTGTGGCATTTACTGTATCCTGAAATAATATTAATCCCACTGTTGTCCTTCTTGATGGAATCATCCATGAATATGGTTTATGGGACTGGCCAAAGTGCTAATAGGTTAAAAGAACAACCTATCCAGTGTTCCACTAAATTAAGGTCGCTTCATGGGATTTAATGAAACAAGTACTGTGTGGGGTTTCAAAGGACGTTCCTGTAATTCATGTCTATTTAGGGCTCCTGCTAACCAGAAACCTAATTTCTCTGAGTAAAATGGGTTTTTGTGAAGCCTGGCCATGTGAAAAAAGCTTTAAAGGGCAATAATCAGAAGACCTCATCTGTAACACTTTGTTATTTCAGATCAGTGTTTTGAAAGTTTGGGGGATGGAGTTTTGTTGGGTTTTTTTGTTTGTTTTGTTTTAAAAAGCTAGTCTGCAAATTAATCAGAACAAATGTATTACTGCTATTTGTCTCTCAAAAATGCCTGGATGGTTAAAGTGAGACCAGTTCACCATTAAGTTACAAATGGTATAGAAGCTTAATAAGGCAGAGACTCTGCCTCACAGGCTACATATGTAAATTGGCTCCTGCTTGCCCAACGAGGAGCTGATGCTCAAAAACTGTGGGCAAATGGCATCATCTGAGGCCACTGCCTCAGAAACAGAGTTGTGTTCCCTTCCCCAGTTGTGCATGTGTCATATAAAATACTGACATTCTAGTAAAGATGTCCACTGTGGAACAACAACAAAAAAAATACTCATTTCCTATTAATTTCCATAATTTAAGGTCCATCTTCCACCAATTTTTTCTTGTGTCCTTGATTCAGAGGAGTATCTACAGCACCTTCTACAAAATCCTTTTGGAAGCTACCTTAGACATGGATGGGACCTGCACCCAGCAGTTAATACCACTGAGCATCCAGCAACAGGATTTTATCTTAGCAATTCCTAGGCCTTTAGAGAGAAATACCACACACTGCAATTACTGCAGCTTGCATCCATGCTTTCAGCATACCAAACTGGGTCTTGCAGAAATCAAATGAGCAGCTGCAGCCTCTAAGGATCTTCAGAGTCTGAGCAGTCTTTAGTCATACCTTGATGTTTTACTCTGAAGCAAATACAGCACCAGGATTAAACAGATCTGACTACCTGTGCACAAAGGACAAGCCATGAGAAGGCTTCAGTGGGAAGGGAAATGAAGAATAACTGTGCCACTGGAGACAGCAAAGGGAATAGGAGCTGTTTTAACCAGACTAGAATTGGGTCAAGGCACCAGAGGCATTACCTGCTGCTGTTCTAAGTGCACCTGTAATGACCACCACCGACCAAAAATTTGATCAAAGGCATAAATTCACAGTTGCCTCAAGAAAAAGTGAAACCTTACCATACTTTGGAAGGCTACAGTCAGCTTAGTATTCCCCAGAAGTCCAAAACAAGCTAAATATCAATAGCTACACTAACAGCTACACTAAATCCAGATCTTCTATCTTTTTTCTAGATTCTAGCAGGGAATAGACTGCTGATATCTGTACCCAAGCCAAGGACCAATCCCAACAGGCACTTGACATAGACATGTGTTGTCAGAAAAAGATGAGGAGGCACACTGCTTCACACTTCCTACCTCGGTGACTCCTCTCAAAGGCCTGAAAGCATCTACTGCTAGTGCAGGCTCTCTGCAAAGGCAAAACCAGCAACTTCAACTTCTGCAAGCTGCAAAACAGCCATAGCTCTGCCAGAACTCAGGGGCCCATGCTGGGCTCCACTGATGTTCTGAGAGATGCTGCAGGGATGGCAGCTATTTCTAGGAAGAAATGCTACTCCTTTACTTCCCAACCTCCCACCTGCAGCAGGGAAGAGGTGGCTTCTCTTTGCCTTTCCAAAGCTTTTATTCCCAGATTCACCCCATTCCAGCACTGGTCCTTCAGTCCTGATAAAGCAAAATCCTCACACTGCCAAGAAATCCTATCCCTGCCTTGTCCAGAGCACAAAAGAGAACACCTATAACAAATTCCTGAAATCTAATATACAGAATAACTTTTAATTCCAGCATTTCAGTGCTTACCAAAAGCCAAAGGCACCTTTAATACCTCGGTAACAGAAATCAGTGACCACATCTGCACGAAGTCTCTAGACTAGCTACAGATGCTCTGCCTACAACCTGCCAGGGTCTGTGCACACACCCTGGAGGCAGGCTCTGCACTGACTTAGGTGTACCCAGTACAGCATACAGAGATCTGAGGCAGCTGCCTGCTTCTTGCAGGAAGGAAGCTTCTCTGTGTGCACCAAAGGGACAGCTTGCATGCCTACACTTTACTTGCTTTTCTCACCTTTGGAAGGAATATGGTTTCCCCAGTCTGTCGCCTTCACATGGTAACAGCAGACAGGCTTAAGGATTTAAGGAAAATAAATTCAGAGACAGGACAGATTGCAATTAAGTTTGTAACTTGAAAGATGGTTGCAATAAAAATGTAATTCCAATTTATACTTTGCTATAGGTTATCTTCTTAGTAGCTCTAGTATCCACTAGGCAGAGTCCTTAGGACATTCCTTAACCTTTACAGACATGATCCAGACCTTGGAGTCATATCCTATGAGGCAGAGGTTGACTAGAAACGAGACCAACATATATCATGTCTGCATGACAGACTGAAACACACACCCACCACAAGAAGAATAAAACCCTCTCTTGAATGTGTCTGCATTGTAAAAGAGAGAGGGGGAAGACTGATTTATTTAAACAGTACTTAACTAACAATAAACACTATCAAACCAAAGCAAACGAATGCTCAGCCATTAAAGCATCCATTCAATGGCCCATCTGTCATATTGTTAAGACCTTTAGAAGTTGTTTAACAAAATGTTAAATAAGATGACATTCAGCAGCACAAAATGCTTGACTGGCTAATGCAACAAAAAGGGGTTGGCCTGCTGATGTTTGATATACTGCTCTGTGCTACAGGCTGAAAGCTCTGGAGCACACGAGGGGGCTCCCAGGCTGTCACTTTTTATCTCAGTGAGCAGAGCCAGAAAAGCCCAGAGTCACCACAGGCCAGTGTCAGCAGCATCAAGCGGCAGAGAGGAAGAAAATCCCACAGCAGACAGGAAAAGATGTACTATGTAAGGGCAGAAAAAGGAAGCAGAAGAAACAAACTGGCCTATGAAAGGGAAAAGGAAGAAAGCCCCAAATTAACATTCTTGGTGAACCATGCCTATTCCAAAACCAGGTTGGTTTGTTGTTTTTCTCTCATCCATCTCATATCTTTTATTCTACATTTGACAGTAAGGTCTGATGGATTTGCTATGAAAATACTTCAGACTGGCCATGATAGACTATTTAGTAAATATCTAACAACTTCAAAGGCAGATGCAGTCAGTTCAGCAAAGACCCATGTAAGTTTTGTTTGTTTGTTTTCTTACATGAGAACAGATTGTTCCCATTCCCTTTTGAGAATAGCTACTCCCATCCAAGATGACTTTTTAGGAACTGACTGCGTTGATGCCAGTGACTTGTCCAACTTCAAATCTCTCAGAGTTAAGGCAGCACAACTAGGCAAGGTAGGAAATTAGTAGGCTTCCTACAGTAGCTGAGGAACAGATAAAATATTGCCCTGAAATAGCTCGTTTCCTAAGGAAAAAAATAAACAAACAAAAAAGCCCAAATAAAAAAAACAACCACAAAAAACCCCCAAACCAAAACATACAACAGTTTCTTACAGATCTGAAGAAGGAAGAAAAGAATAAAAGTATTTTAAAGTTCAGACATGTGAGAGTTCTCACAAGACACTACCGGACAGCTCTATTGTCACAGATGATGCTGCCCAGCCCCAAATGCCACTAACAAAAATAAGAATCTGTGAAAAGCAAATAGCAATATGCAAATGACTTAAAAATAAGAGTACAATTTTCTTTTGCAATTTAAATCTTTCCCCTGGCATTCCAAGACCTGTTTTAAAGACTCAAAGCTTCACAGTACTATGAAATGTAACCCTCTGTCTACCAGTATCCTTCAGCAGACAAGGCTGTGTTTCCCATTTTCCCTGCCAGTGCTGAGAAGAGAGAACCCAGGAAGCCCAGTGGGCAGGTTCAAACTTCTCAGTGAGTAGAGAGGTCCTTGGAAAATCTGTGCCACCTCAAGTGCCACGGGCAGAGGTTCCCAGTAGCACAAATGCCTGGGTTTTGATCCAGCATGGTGACAGCTAATGGAATTATAGTCTGAAGCAGGCAGTATAGAGCTTTGTTGCTAGTGCTAGACTAGCATCCACACAGAGACACCCCTGGTAGTCATATCAGTAGCACAGCACAGTGTTACCCTCTAGGGGAGGAGGTTATAACCTAGAGAGTTTCCTGATGTCTCACTGTCTTTCAATGCCAAATACATAAAAGGATGAACTTACAATTAAAACTAACCAATGTTTCCAGGTAACTTACTGATTTAGAAAGTACTCCCTCTGAAAACATTATTTTAAGCAAGTGTTATTTAATACATCAAAACTGAGACAGAATAGAATCCTAGAAAACGGGAATTCAATACATGTTAGCAAGTCTAGATAAATACGGACTGACAAATGCAGAGTTCACCTTGCTGCTAACAGATATTAAAATTGCAGGCCTTGTTCATGCTGTGATTGATAAACAGCTTATCTGCTCTGAATACACAACTAGAAATAATTTTTAAAAAATCAAAACAAAACACTGTTCTCCAGCTTGAAGTATATTCTTAGAAAGAAAAAAAAAGTCCTTTGCTAGGCTGGATCTAGAACCCAAATGGTCTGCCATAAAGGTGCTACTCTCACACTGTGGCAGTGGCACATTAAATACGAACCAGATGTGGACACAGCTCCAGCTTAACAGCAAGAGTGATGGGGAAACCACACAAACCCTTCTCCTCTCAAGCATCCTCCCACAGCCTGTTTCTGCCTCAGCAAGATCTATTCCAGATGAATAAGGGACCTGGGAAAAGCAAGCAAGATCACAACAGTGTTGTGTTGATGTGAGTAAATAACCATACCTATATATTCACTCCTTTCTCACTGAAATGACATTGGCTGTCAGTAAAGAATACTTACAGGAACATCCCAGAACAGTCGTTTTCCAAACCAAAAGCTCTAAAGGTCAATCTTCAGTTATACCAAATTCAACACTACCATGACTGTGTCACCTCTTGGGAAAGGGGGAGGGATTCTTCAGAAAAACATATGGCAACAGCAGTTTATTTTATCACACTGCTGTATTGTTTTGAAGTGAAAGAAGGCTTGTAGGGAGCGACAGAATCTTTTATTAGACCATCTATTATTGTTTCTTCCCCGCCCTTTTAAGAGTAGTTTATTTTATGGGTTACGGGTGACTAGAGCCAAGGAAAGAGCTCTGTTGGAGTACTTACAGACAAGAGAAGAGAAATAAAGATAAAAAGGAAAAATAAAGAACAAATAAAGTAAGGTAGGCTGATCTATTCCAGAGTTGGCACATGAGGGTTTTATTAGAGACATATACTGGCAGAGTGAGGGGAAAGGAAACACTGTAAATAGACTTGTCCTATACAATGAGTATCTGACTACAGACTGATGCAAAGAGCCAACCCAGAACTCCAACCAGGTCAGCAGAAAGACTCCCACAGATGCCAGCCCAGCCTCTCCTCTATGCAGTTTGCAGTGACATAAATATTGCTGTGTGTATTCAAGTGAGAAAAAGGAGGCTATGCCCAATTTTGGACTTTATGTGTCTCTGAGTGCAAATTTTGTAGAGAAACACCAGCTAGCTGCCTTCTGTGGGGCAAATATGCAACAGGAGAAAAGTGCATTGCACTGGCTTTTAAAATTTTTCCTCCATTCTGGGAAATATCTTTGCAGTGGCCTGTCCAAGATACGTATGGCAATGAAAGCTTCTTACCTCCAGGCCCACCTGAATCACACCGCACAGGATCACACGAGAGTGCCAGTACGTGGAAGCCGCGTTGCTACAGCACCAGGGAGATCCTGGCTCCCACTGCAGATTCTTTGCTTGCATGATCATTAGTTAACTTCAAAGAAGCGGCTGACAACCTTCCACACGTGAAGAAAGCTGAAAAGATCAATTACAAAAATGATTAGTATGCAAACTATACCCGCGTTCTGTAGGCTGCTATTCCTCAATAAGTATACAAGAGACCAAACAAAAGGATAAATAAGTCATTCTAGCCTCAGTTTACAGCAGGAACAGCAGTCAAAAAGAAACCTTTAAGGATTTTAATTCTATTTGAAACACATTCCTCTTTCTGTCAAATATATTTTGCTGAAACTTAAATGAAGCTTTTAAAACTCAAAACTAAGAAAACTCATTATCTCATAAAAGGACAGATTTGCTTCCTTGGTGAATTAGTCATCCAGATAATCTACCTAATTCCTTCTCTTTAAAGTAATTTTGCTTTCATTCAAAGTTGTCATGAGCTGTACCTGTGGTTTTTGTTCCAGGGACAAGGTAACAACACCTTGTTACCATATGTGTGCTTGCATAGCATTAATATGATGGTTTGGCAGTTGTGGAACTAGGTACATACTGAGCACTTTTACTGTCAATCCTATTTTCAGGGACCTACAAAGTGGATGTTAAAAAAACAAAAACAAAACCAAAAACCCACCAAAAACCCCACCCAGTTCTCTATAACGGCCAGTTTTCTGAGCCTCCCTCACCCTGCTCAGTGGTTTACTGACAGGACTGTGTGCTTTATAGCAACGGGTGGTTTTTCACCTTTAGAGAGAAAGTATGAGTTTCTCAGGCTTAGCTCCTCTCTAAATATAGGAAGAAATCTGGTTTGTAAATGCATCAGGCAACTATATTCCTTACTAATATGAACCAGTGCAAGCTGCACTGACATCCACAGAGTTGCACCTATTAATAACAGCAAAGGATCTGGGCTATAATGCCATGCTGTTAAGGGCCAGTAGGTCTCATCAGTCCTCCCCTGAGAAAGAAAAAAAAAATAGAGAGAAAGATTGAAATATAAAAGCTAAAAACCAGCTACTCTGACTGTATCATCAGGTTCATCTTTCAGGCAACTTGTGTGATTGTTTAACCTGAAGTGGCCTTGGCTTAGCATGAGAGACTTACACAACCTGCAAACCACATAAAGGTTTATTCACTCATGAGCCTCTTTGATTCACACTTTTTCTGAATTAGCAGAACACATGCTGACTTGGTACACTGCCTCGTCAGAAAGACATTAAACCAGATGTGCAGCAACTGACCACGACCGCCTTTTCCCAAGCATGTCCGTTCTTCCTGCTG